>NW_013666217.1:94627-102574 GCF_000517525.1 Limulus polyphemus
GGTCAGTCTCAGGTTTCGATGTAAATATGTATATAACGTAGGCGTTTAGCATAACATACAGACTGTATAGTTGGATTTTCTAAAGGGTTTGATTTGTCATAAATTTTGCGTGAAGCTACACGAAAGCTATCTGCGCTAGGAGTCCCTAATTTAGCAGTGAAAGATTAGAGGGAAGGCAGCTAGTCATCAACACCCACCGCCAAATATTGGGCTACTATTTTACCAACGAATAGTGGAATTGATCGTTACATTATAACGTCCCCACGGCTGATTGCGAGTCGAGCGCCCTATCCACCTGGCCATGCTGGGCCACTTTCTAAAGGGAGTGGTAAATATTAAATGTCAACAATTTACATAGTTTGTCTGTGGAAAAGGAACTTTAAAAATAACCTTAATAATTTATATTGATTTTGACCAGTTTCAAGTTTGAATAATATTTGTGATTTAATCAGTGTAATCTTTAGTGCCACGCTAGAGGTTGATTTAATAAATAAAATGGCAGCGATTCGTTGTTCGCAAGGTAATAAGTAAGTGATGGTTGAGTGGTGAAAGATCAATAACTGGCAATCTGGAAAACGTGACCTGACCCCCCTAGTGGCACAGCGGTATGTCTGCGGACTTACAACGCTAGAAACCGGGTTTCGCTTCCCGTGGTGATAGATCAATAACTGGCAACCTAGGAAACTTGACCAGCCCCCCCCCATAGTGGCACAGCGGTATGTCTGCGGACTTACAACGCTAGAAACCGGGTTTCGATACCCGTGGTGACAGATCAATAACTGGCAAACTAGGAAACTTGATCTGACGCCCCCTAGTGGCACAGCGGTATGTCTGCGCACTTACAACGCTAGAAACCGGGTTTAGATACCCGTGGTGGACAGAGCACAGATAGCTCATGGTGTAGCTTTGTGATTAACTACAAATAAACAAACTTGACCTGACGTTGTTCTCCTTTTTTTGTTCTTATAATAAGAATACTCATACAGCTCAAGCCACATTTTTTATGTTTGTCGTTCGTATGCAAACAAAACAAAATGTTTTTTGAAAACTCCGAGTCTTATGTGCGATAGAGCATTTCTTGTCTAAAATATCACTACACTATCACAAAAAACCTAAAGATCGTGGAGATTACTTGAGGAGGTTCGTCTGTGCATTTACCTTTGTGATGTCTCATTGCGATGGTCACAGATCTGGTCAAAAACCGTTGTAATAGAAGAGAGAGAGAGAGAAAAACAATCAACGGTTTGATTCAACGGCCTTCGTCAAGGTCATTTGTCTGGAATGACGACAGTTTTCTCCCCATTTAACAAATCTGAATTATTTGGAGGTTTGTCTGTGTATTTACCTTTGAGATGTCTCATTGCGATAGTCACAGATCTGGTCAAAAACCGTTGTAATAGAAGAGAGAGAGAGAGAAAAACAATCAACGGTTTGATTCAACGGCCTTCGCCAAGGTCATTTGTCTGGAATGACGACAGTTTTCTCCCCATTTAACAAATCTGAATTATTTTTATTTATATCACATTTTAGTCATCCTTGTTGTTTTTACATATGGTACTAATCAGCGAGAGAGAGAGAGAGAGAGAATAAACTAGATACAAATGCAGACATGAGCAAATAGATTCACATCACACTACAAGGTATTTACCATCATACTTTTACCAACTATAATGTCATGATTCGAGGCAGAAACGACTTATCATAGCGAAAGAAAGGACTCTATAAGCTAGTGTAAAAGGTAGATATGTAAAACCACAGTAATCGACATGCTGTCCTTCGATCGATCAGCAAATATTTCAAAAATACGAAATGTAGGACAAACCCTACTCGAAAACACTCGATAAACGACTCATTCTGTGGATGACATCTATAAAAATACTTTTACTAGTATCTTTCACGTGAACACGTGCCGATTATTGTTCCGATGACGGTAGGATAGCTGAAACAGTGCTTGGTCACTCTGGTCAAGTTATGTCAAAAACTTCTGAAGATAAAATAAATAATAAAAAAAAACCACACGGCTTGAATGTAAGGGGTATAATTCATAAGGGGTATAATTCAAGGTCCTCTGGAGGGGCAGTGCTGAGTTTGCGAACTTAAAATGCTAAATGCTGGTGTTTGATACCTCCTCGTGATCAGAACGCAGATAGTTCATTGTGTCGTTTAGCGCTAAATAACCCAACAACAAAATAATCCACGATAAAATTACACTATAAATGCATATACATATTGAACGAAAACCTAAACACAGTAAAACGCAAAATGCTTTATTAATGCTCCCAGTGGGTTTAATTTGTATTGAATTTCGAGCATAGCTACACGAGGGCTATCTGCGCTAGCCGTACCTAATTTTGCAGTGATAGACTAGAGGGAGGTGGTAGAAAAATATGGCGAAATATTTCAAACTCAATTCCAAAAAAAGTCTATGATCATTATAGTCATTTTTAAAGAAACACAGTAAGTTCAGCCTTACAAAAATAGGACTTACATAATTTACAAAAATAGGACTTGCATAATTTACAAAAATAGGGCTTGCATAAATTACAAAAATAGGACTTGCATAATTTACAAAAATAGGACTTGCTTAACTTACAAAAATGAAAAAAAAAATAACAAAATATCACCAAGGAAAATATTCAAATTATAAACGAGACTGTGAATAACAATAAATAGTTTAACGTACGAACTATTTATATGATAGATCATGATTTAGAAAAAATCTGGATATAATTAATTGATATGTAATTTTCGTAGTTTCAGTCAGACGAAACTTCTAATTTACTTAATAAGCTCGAGCTTTTGGGTTTTTACCAAATTTGTAAATTATATTGAAGATCGTTAGTATCGGTATTACAGCTGGCTTCGATTTGTATTTCCAAAATGTCGTTATACCTGAAAATGTAGGTATTCTGAAATCAATAGAATTTTTGATATTTCCACCATTATGCTAATAACCTCCTTTTCAACCATCATCATGATTCTAATAACCTATAAGGTTTTTATAAGGTGAATATTTTCTAGTTTTAGGAGGAAAATCTGCATTTTTTATACGAATTCGATTAGCGTCTAAAATTACAAAATCGAACAACAGTTTTGGTTCTTGTAGTTAGTTATTTCCAAAGACTCAACGTATTAGTAGTGTTGTAACGATTCCTTTTTTTTATTACGTGTAAAAACAATGAAAAGTTTAGTGAACTTAATGAGATGAAAACGTTTCTGCAACTTTCACGGTTTCACGAACTTAACGATAACCAAGCGATAAACTCACAAATAAAACATAACAGTCAGTTGTTAAATTTCTTCTGGTATCTATGGCACAACTTAAATACTGGACGATTAACACATAAATCCATCGAGAACACTGTACCAGACTAACCAACTAACTCACGAATGTTTTTATATTATTACAATACTAGCTGGAGTAACCGTCCTCTGGAGGGAAGTTATGTAAATTCATGATTAATGAAAAGTTATCTTAAGACACGAAAAGTTGCTTCCCTTATATGCAATTGTAAAAAACACCCATAAAAACCGCACAACGCAAAACTGAAAAGTTCTATGTACCTCCACATGGACCTGATGAACTTCTTTACGACTTTTTGTGAAGATCCATCCAAACCCTGCGAAGTAGATACATGGACATACAACAGACAGTACTATTATATTTATATAGATTCAAGAAAATTTAAGACGTCACGTGCTCATGACGACTCCCAAGAAATTTCTAGGGGGCACACATCATCACTACGTCATGTCAGACCTCCCGCTAACAAACAGTGAAAAATCGTCTAAACTAAAAGATGAAAACAGAGTTAATAACATTAAACATCTACAAGTTCCGTTATTTCTACTGATCTTTATATCTTTCACCAATTCACTGGGTGAAGCCTGTAGACTTGTACTTATTTTCTATCGGGAGTGCAGCAACATTATATAGTAGATATCTACAAGTAATAGAAACTCTTAATATGGATTGTTAGTTTCCAACAGTTATACTATATCTAAAGTATAAGAACAACTAGTTTTAGTGAGATCGTGTCATAGCTGCCAATATATGACAAAATGTGTTAGTAAAGACACACTGTTGCTTTCAGTAGCTGTCACATGTTTTAATAAAGTCCTGGGAAAACCGCCAATGGAGGGCAGTAATTTTTAGTAAAAGCACCTTTGAATAAATAAAAGACATCGGAAAATTAAATTTACTTCTTAAATTGAAAAACGAAACAAAGTTTTTTTGTTATTCTTGTGTTATTTTTATATTGGTTAATAATAAAAAACAGATGCCAACTCGTTCAAATCTGGTCAAAGTGTATTCTTGACGTACATTGCCTCATCTTACGGATACTTGATCTTGGTGATCTTGTTTAACAGAAATCAAATTTTGAAATTTTCAATGGGAACACTAATATATGCGGCACATAGGCTAAACGGCCAGGTCAAGAGACACTAATTTATGCTGCACATAGGCTAAACGGTCAGATCAAGAGACACTAATTTATGCGGTACATAGGCTAAACGGCTAGATCAAGAGACACTAATTTATGCAGCACATAGGCTAAACGGCCAGATCAAGAGACACTGATTTATGCGGCACACAGGCTAAACGGCCAGATCAAGAGACACTGATTTATGCAGCACATAGGCTAAACAGCCAGGTCAAGAGACACTGATTTATGCTGCACATAGGCTAAACGGTCAGGTCAAGAGACACTAATTTATGCGGCACACAGGCTAAACAGCCAGGTCAAGAGACACTAATTTATGCGGCACATAGGCTAAACAGCCAGGTCAAGAGACACTAATTTATGCGGCACATAGGCTAAACAGCCAGGTCAAGAGACACTGATTTATGCTGCACATAGGCTAAACGGCCAGGTCAAGAGACACTAATTTATGCGGCACATAGGCTAAACGGCCAGGTCAAGAGACACTAATTTATGCGGCACATAGGCTAAACGGCCAGGTCAAGAGACACTAATTTATGCGGCACATAGGCTAAACGGCCAGGTCAAGAGACCCCTAGTTGCAGGTATAGCTGTCCCTGATTTTGAATTACTAACCAGAGGGAGGGTAGCTTTTCATCAGCACGTTGACAAGCATTTTGAACCTAATAATGCAATTTATTGTCCCTAGTGTATGCTCCCTCTGCCCTCGCAATTGAGTGTGTGTGTGGGTGGGGGGGGGAGAAGGGCTTGACAAACTTAAGAATTGCCGACAAGGGGATCTATATATAATTTAATTTATTTGAACCAAAGGGCAGTTGTACTATTCTATTAAGTTAATGATATCAATCAGCCAAAACCGTAACTAAAAGTATAGTAAAAGTAAATGTAAGGGGTCCAATTACATTTTATGAGGGGGAGGGTCATCTTTTGTAGTTACGCCACTGATTATCACTTTCATAAAGCGTAATAACAGCTTAAAATGTAAGGCATGTTCAGCGGAATCACGATTCGAACTTTGGATGCCGTGATTCACAGCCAAGCACAATAAACCTTAGGCCTTTGTCTGACAGGTTTTACTTAGTTACTATTCCTTTTGTAAAGCTCGGATTGCAGTATCTTCTGTGCTGCTGAAAATAGCGTTATTTCTTTTGTTTGTTCAGTAGTGCTAGGTTCACAATAAGCTCAAATATCTGACTAATCAGCCATTATTTCTTTCTCACAAAATACGGTATTTCCTTTTGATTACTCAGTTTAGCAAGCCATTCAGTCTTGCTTATCATCTGGTTTTATGAAAACAGAAGCCTTCAGTGTGCACACCTATTTGGTTGCATATATGAGTGTTGGTTTTTGAAATTAAAAAAAGCGAAGAAATCATTTCCTCCAATGGGATTTCTTTGTAAGCTAAACATGAATAGTCAGCAAAAAACGAATTGACAAGGAAAAATTACATAACTTAATATATTTATTTATGAAAATATGTATACTTGTTTGTTTCAGAATTTCGTGGAAAACTAAACAAGAGCTATCTGCGCATAGCTATCCCTAACTTTGAACTGAAAGAATAAAGGGAAGGTAGCTAGTCACAGCACTTACCGCCAACTGTTAGGCTAATCGTGTCTGATCATATAATGGAACTTGGATGTCACGCTTATAGTAGCAATATCACAACCTCAGAGAACGAAGAGCATTTTTGTGGTAACGAGTCACGAATCAAGAAATACTGAATACACAATCTGGCCACGCTAACCATTGAGCGACGCCCAGCTCAAAAATATGTATACACATGCAGATGTTTTCAATGTTAAAATTCTTACGAACCTGTGAAAAATATTGTTCAAATAACGTTGCACAGCCCGTGCTTGTTATATGAATCGGTTGTAAAGAATGTCCAAAAAAGCTCACCCAAAATATTAATTGAAGCTAGCGTTGTTTTCATTTGTTGAGGGAACAAAAAAAAAATAAATGTCTGATTTATGTTGCAATATCTTTATATTGATACGTATCATTCACAATATTTAATAATAATATATATATATATTTCTTTGTTTGTTTATTTGAAGTTAAGCACAAAGCTACACAATGGGCTATCTGTGCTCTGCCCACCACGGGTATCGAAACCCGGTTTCTAGCATTGTAAGTCCGCAGACATACCGCTGTGCCACTGGGGGGGGGCATATATATATATTTTAAGCGTTTCTTTTTGGTGCCCAACTCGATATCTTTTTTTAAATCTAATCAAAAACAGAAGGTTCGGGATTTTTGCAGTATAGGTTACAATCGAAAGCTGTATTGTGTTAGCCATTGAAAAAATGCGCTAATCTTTCAATGTTATATTGTTGAGAACACGGAAACATGCGCTACTCTTACAATGTTATATTGTTGAGAACACGGAAACTCAGTTTGCAGCAAAAAAAAAACAAAAAAACCGCACTCCGCAATTTGGGGCATGGATCACTATAAGAGAGAAAAGATCAAATCTCACTATTCGGTCAGATAAGAATAGCCCAAGCGTTGGCGGTGTGTGTTGTTGATTATTTACCTCCCTTCCTTTCAAAATTAGGAAAGGTTATGCCCAAAAAGCTGTTTATTAGTAGTGCGCGAAATTTGTAAAACAAACATAGAAACTTATACGTCAGAAACATTCGATCGTTTAAGATGTGTTCATAGTTCTGCCCATTGGGAGTAATAAAGTGGTTTCCATATCCGAAAGACCTAACTTGCATGGATTATGTTTCAAACTGAGTGTATCTTGAATGAAGTACTCTTTTTTGTTTACATTTCTGAATCTGTTATTTTCTGGGAAGAAATAAAAAAAGGAAAGGCATTTAAATTGTAAATCTTGCTAATTATTAGGGTTAAAAAAAGTTGAAAATGTTCTCTGTCTACAAACTACCAAAATTTGCGTTAAAAATCAAATATTAACAGGGTAAATTAAAATTTTAGATGCACAAACAAATGGTTTCTATACACGAATACTTATTTGATGTTTGCACAAGCTTGTTTTATTACAACCTTCGAAAAATATGAATCAACATAGCATGCCACATTTAACAGTTCTTTGCTGTAATTTAAAAAAAAAGGATAAAAGTAGATTATAAGTCTGAGTTTTGATCTCGAGAGCATGATCGATTTGTAATACACTTTTTTTTTAAATCACTAGGATTATTTGGTGGAGATCATTTCTATTAAGAAACATGTAATTACTTTTTGATTAAAGTTATGCAGAAAAAGATATTTGGATTTACTGGAAAACTGAAAACCGCTAGACGATATCCATGGTGGTCAGTGGGAACTTGCAAAAATGAAAGATTATCTTCTGAGGTTTTCCCTTTTTTTTCTTTTGCCCATTAATCCTTCTTTCTTAATTCCACACGTAAAATAATCTTATGTAAGATAAATATATATTTTTTTAAACAAGAAATGATATGAGAACTTTAAAACAATTGACATTACTTCAAAATTCTCTTCTATGCCTTTTCAAAGCTTACCAAATTGTTTGCCA
>NW_013666217.1:102825-105868 GCF_000517525.1 Limulus polyphemus
CTCCAGGAAGCCCGTCAGCGTCACAGCGGCATGTCTGCGGACTTAAAACGCTAGCATCAGGGTTTTAATACCCGTGGTGTACAGAGAACAGATAGCCCATTGTGTAGCTTTGTGCATAATTAAAAACAAACGCTACTATGAATAGAAACATTTCCAGAAGGATTGTTTATTTGTTTGTAATTAAGTACAAAGCTACACAATGGGCTATCTGTTCTCTGTACACCACGGGTATTAAAACCCTGATTCTAGCGTTTTAAGTCCGCAGACATGCCGCTGTGCCACTGAGGGGCTTCCAGAAGGAAGGAAGAGAAGCTGACAGCACCATCCTCAGCTAAATCAATTTGTTTCGCAACGCATTAACGTTGAAAGTCAATGTGAAGAACATAAAATGCGAAGTAACAATATGATGAAATAGAATGGAAGATTTATTATAGTATCGTAAAAATACTGTTTGTGTTATTAGCCATTCAAAGCGAAATACAGAACATCACTATCTCAGTTATCCTAAAACAACAATGTTATATAGATGTAGTGCATCAGTCACTGAATCACAGCATTTTATGCTCGAAATGACGTAATGCATACATTAGGCTTAGCTCATCCCAATAATTATTAAAGGTCTAACGAACATTGTACTTAACATATATAGTGTGCTAGCGAGCTATTACTTGACCAGTAAGTACACTTTACATTTCTGTTAAGCTGATTTAGTGAATTACTCATCCCAGACTTATGGTGCTTGGGAACTATGGGCGAGTTGATGGCTTAAGCAGAAGTTGAATGATGTGAGTAATAGTTGTTGTAATGATGGTAATGAAAGAGGATTATCAAAGACCACGAACGTGGCCGAAAATAAAGTTCGAAGATTTAAGATTACCAGGGTATCTTACACGTATTAACGAACTTTTGACAGATAAATGGATGTATGCATGTAATTGTTCTTTGCAGCTTAACTTGCAAGCTTACGAAGTTCTGCAGATTCACTGTTTATCTCCACGTAAACGTATATATTTTCCACGTAAACGTTAACGTTCAGAACATGGAAATCTAGAAGAGTTTCCAACCTTATTGTATTTTGCTTTATTTTATAGCAACATTTACACTTTTGGAGTACACGCCAGTCGATATTTAAACCATACGTGTCAAAACATTACAGACAAAATCATTATTTTTTACAATCAATGTGAATGCAAATATGTATATATATTGGAAATTATGTCTCATATGATTTGGATAACTTTTTTGCGTATGTGAAAGCTAAAATTCACGTCCAGAATAAATTATATGACCAGTAGGTTGATTGTAATATACATACATGCAAGTATCCATCTGTATATCTATAGAAAAGGCCCGGCATGGCCAGGTGGATAAGGCGCTCGACTCGCAATCTAAGGGTCGCAGGTTCGAATCCCCGTCCCACCAAACATGCTCGCCCTTTCAGCCGTGGGGTCGTTATAATGTGACGATCAATCCCACTATTCGTTGGTAAAAGAGTAGCCCAAGAGTTGGCGGTGGGTGGTGATGACTAGCTGCCTTCCCTCTAGTCTTACACTGCTAAATTAGGGACGGCTAGCGCAGATAGCCCTCGTGTAGCTTTGCGTGAAATTCAAAACAAATAAAACAGACAAATAAGTTAGTGTGATTTATTGCTATATTGACAGTAGTTTTGTTTTTGTTTACTCATATTTTATTAGAGATCCTGTAACCAACGAAGTCATTGACCCACAAACAAATGTATATAAAATTCATGGGGTTAGACATCATCAGGACATTCAAGGGTTAAGGTTATCGTTGCATAACATAAAAAGAGTCATGGTGGCCTTAGTACGGATTTTCTATGAAAAGTAGTTTTTTTTTGGCTTATAATTGATGGTGTTTAAATCTTAAGCCTTGTTTTATATAAATATGTCTTTAAACTGGTCTTCCTAAATACTACAATATTTGAATTAGCAATCGATGTGTTCGAAGAAAAACGAAGTTTGATTATAAACAAGATTACGACACTTATGATATACAAAATTGTTTATTGACAAAAAGAGGACATAGATAAACGTTTCGGAATTCTGTCAGATTCCATCTCCAGTATCTAAAGCAAAATAAAATAAATTTACATCTGTCCCCTTTTTGTCAATAAACAATGTTGTATGTCATAAGTGTCGTAATAGTTGAATTATAACGTGAAACCCAAAACTTTCGCTAGCAACTTTTTTTTTTGGTAGGATGAAAACTATAGGTGAAACTTTAAGTGGAAAAATAATGAAACAAATACTGCTTTATCATGACCTGCGAAGGAATCAAAATGGAATTTCAAGATTAAAAAAAAAGGATTTATGTAGTTTTCAAGCACGTGAATCTTTAATATTTTCTGAAACTATATGAAGTGAAACCTGAAAAGAACTGCATTCGTCACCTCCGAGAAAAACGAAAATGTTTTTTTCTTCATGTGCAACCTCGAAACTTGTAGCTATTTAGATGAATATATTGAAATTCAAAAAAAAACTTTCAATTCCCTCCATTCTAAATGTTTTCACCTTGAGATGCTCGAAAGAAGATTAGATTAGATGAAGGATTGGAAACCACATTTATGATGACAAGAAAGAGAGTGAGAAAAGAAAATTAAATTTATTATTTCGTTTTCAAAAAAATTCAGGCGAATGTAGGAAAATCATAAAGTATGAAAGGCAGTAAAGACGTTTCAATTATTGTCATATTGGTTGACCAAAATGATAAAACCTTTCAAAACTGACGCACAAAAGCAGCAATAAATTATGTCTGAAGAGTCTACGACGAAAATATTTTAAATGTTCTCAGCAAACTGGCATGGGCGATTCATTCAAAAGGATTGTATAAAATCCTTCTATAACGTTTAATAACGCGTTTTGGGAATCATTCTTGTTTGTTTGTTTTGAATTTCGCGCAAAGCTACACGAGGGCTATCTGCGCTAGTCGTCCCTAATTTAGCAGTGTAAGACTAGAGGGAAGGCAGCTAGTCATCACCACCCACCGCCGATTCTTTGGCTACTCTTTTACCAACGAATAGTGG
>NW_013666217.1:106769-107880 GCF_000517525.1 Limulus polyphemus
GGGCGAGCATGTTTTGGTGGGACAGTGATTCGAACCCGCGACCCGCAGATTGCGAGTCGAGTGCCCTAACCACCTGGCCATGTACAGTTTTTAAACAAGAAAGTTCAAGCCATTTGTGACATTACACTTTTTTGATTACGTCATATAAGCTAAACCTTTCCGGTTTTCTAAAAACTTTAATATAGTGTTGTGAGTGTAATCATTCTAACTTACTCTCAATTAGATGCGTCAATACATTTTGAATTTAAAGTATATTTGGTAGTTTATATAAGCATTTTTTTAACTTTCGGAAGATGGCGCTTTTGTTTTTTTTTCGGCATATTAAATGTAAATAATCCGTGTTCAGCAATGCAGGAACCAGGATGGTTCACTTTATCGATAATTAAATTTCATATATTAAAAAACTTTTTTAAACATCCAGATATAAGTTATTTTATGAAAAGAACATTAACGAACACATTTTTTAAAGTTGTTATCACAAGAGTCGCGTTTCATAGAACTTACTGTATAAAAACTTACAACGCTACAAACCGGGTTTCGATAGCTATGGTAGGCATAGCACAGATAGTCCATTGTGTAGTTTTTTGCTTAATAACAAACAAACATTAATAGTGGGTGTAAATGAAAAGTTGACGAACAAGTGAGCCAAGCTGTGAATTTAAATATTATGTTGGATAATGAACCTACGTATTGTATTTGCATTTCTTTTTCAAAATTACTAATGTTGCTTTTCCTCTGACCAGTTGAAAACTCGAGACGGTGCTTACTTTCCGAACTGGCCGTTTAATTCATGTGCGCATAAGGTTGAAAAATTCCAGTTGTAGATTTGGTCGAGTTAGGTGATACTCTCGCTTACAAGGCTTTATAAGTTTCCTTTGAATATATCCCCCCCGGTGTTTCAGGGCTTATAACACAAAAATTCGGTGTTAGATCCTCGCGGCAGATAGCCCATTGGTTAATTTTGCGATGGAAAAATATCCCCTTTAAAATAAATATTGAGCAAGAAGAAAAGCCCACGCAAAAAAAAATTGAAAAACCTATTTAATACGTGGGGAAAATTTCAGAACTAAGTAATCAAAAATATTGTAAGTATATATTTGAATAAGTAAAG
>NW_013666217.1:108729-111012 GCF_000517525.1 Limulus polyphemus
AACAGTAGATTAGCGAGGAAGAAGTATGGGTGAGTATTCGTATAACTGAGTGCCTACCTTAACAGCAGATTAGCGAGGAAGAAGTATGGGTGAGTATTCGTATAACTGAGTGCCTACCTTAACAGCAGATTAGCGAGGAAGAAGTATGGGTGAGTTTCTACATTTTCTGAAATCAAATTTTCATTCTTCTAACACTAGTATTTAGTGATCTACAAAATTTAGGTTTAATTTTGCTCTGTATGCAGGCAAGTGATTATTATTATGGGAGCTGAATTCCTTATTTCAGTTTCACTTGTCACCTCTAGTGGTCTGATTGAAGTAGTCTGTTTTATTAATACTTTCTTCTTTTTTTCACGTTTTTTTTTGCTTAATGAGAAGCAACTACTCCCCCTTCCCCACAAATGATTGCAGCCTTTTATTCTATTGTAGATGTGGGTCTTGATTACTCACACATAAGTGCTCCTATTATTTATTTCTAGTTTAATTTCATATCTGAGGTTTGTTAATACAGGTTAAATCTGAAAGACAGTATATCTCCTAGGATATTTTTCTTACTACTGCTCCTTCATTGTAGTTTGTGTCCTTTATATGTCTTCCCTTTTTGTGCGTTGGCTTAGTTGTCTGGGATTTGTTGGTACTTGCAAGACAAACGTGTTCATCCAAGTGGGACTTCTTCCAAGGAAACAATCAATAGTAATCCAAACACTTCGTTAACAAAGTGACAGATGATAAAATCTATGCAGTAACATCAAAACATTGGAGTAAAAAAAGAGTAATTCTTCAGCCAAACTAGAAAAAAAAAGGAAAGAAAATTAAACAACGACGACAACAACAAAAAACCAAAACAGAAGACTGCTTAAAGATTATAACCAAGATTATTTAGTGGCTGAGTTTATTGTGTGATTTTTGTTGATTAAAATGATACATTGTAACCTTAAAAATTAATCTATCTCTAGTTATATATCTTACTTGTATAATATTGAGTAATCACAAAAAGGGTTTGTTTGTTTGTTTTGAATTTCGCGCAAAGCTACACGAGGGCTATCTGCGCTAGCCGTCCCTAATTTAGCAGTGTAAGACTAGAGGGAAGGCAGCTAGTCATCACCACCCACCGCCAACTCTTGGGCTACTCTTTTACCAACGAATAGTGGGATTGACCGTCACATTATAACGCCCCCACGGCTGAAAGGGCGAGCATGTTTGGTGGGACAGGAATTCGAACCCGTGACCCACAGATTGAGCCGAGTGCCCTAACCACATGGCCATGCCGGGCGCACAAAAAGGGAAAAATGTTTTCCCTCCATCTCGTGTAAAATGCAAAACAATAACAACAACAACAAAAAAAAACAAAAAAAAAACCGTCGCTAGAGAAGATTTTCTTCTTGTTATTTCTTTATCTCAAAGCTTCACAATAGGGTGTTTGAACTCTATCCACTGCGTGGAATTGAACCCAGAATTTTAGCACTGTAAGTCCATAAACTCATCACTGACCCCCTGGGAACGCTATAGAGAAAAACATATTTACCAAAAAATATTTCAACTATCTATTGGTCAGAATCAGCACACGTATGTATTTAAAAATTGTAAGGTTGACAACTAACGTTGTAATTAACAAATTATTTATTTATACGTTCTAATATATTCTTGAAGACCATTTTCTGCAACAGATGGCACCCTATTCGGAGTCTCTTCAATGTTCTTCGCCAAGTACGTAAGTATTAAATAACAGGCTACGGTCGTGAAGCTGTTGGTAACATTTCTAAACAGTAATAAAAAATTACATCATAATATTAAAAATAAAAAGTACAAAAAATACTGAAAAATGTTCTAACTAAATTGACAGGTCAAAATACCTGTAAAAATGTTTGATACAACTAAGTACTTGACTTGGAGCATAATTGATACATATGAAGTCTGTTCTGGCGCCACAGAGATTGAGCTAGAAGATTGACGTCATAGACTGGTAACTTTTTTGAACTTTTGATTAAGTTTGTTTGTTTTGAATTTCGCGCAAAGCTACACGAGGGCTATCTGCGCTAGCCGTCCCTAATTTAGCAGTGTAAGACTAGAGGGAAGACAGCTAGTCACCACCCATCGCCAACTCTTGGCTTACTCTTTTACCAACTAATAGTTGGATTGACCGTCACATTATAACGCCCCCACGGCTGAAAGAGAGAGCATGTTTGGTTTGTTTTGAAATTCGCGCAAAGCTACACGAGGGCTATCTGCGCTAGCCGTCCCTAAATTAGCAGTGTAAGACTAGAGGGAAGGCAGCTAGTCATC
>NW_013666217.1:111895-128789 GCF_000517525.1 Limulus polyphemus
CGGGCCAGCGTGTTTGGTATGACGGGGATTCGAACCCGCGACCCGCAGATTGCGAGTCGAGCTCCCTAACCACCTGGCCATGCCGGGCCAGCGTGTTTGGTATGACGGGGATTCGAACCCGCGACCCGCAGATTGCGAGTCGAGCTCCCTAACCACCTGGCCATGCCGGGCCAGCGTGTTTGGTATGACGGGGATTCGAACCCGCGACCCGCAGATTGCGAGTCGAGCTCCCTAACCACCTGGCCATGCCGGGCCAGCATGTTTGGTATGACGGGGATTCAAACCCGCGACCCTCAGATTGCGAGTCGAGCGCCCTAACCAGCTGGCCATGTAGGGACTCTAAGTTTTGTATAATTTAAATATTTTTTTAGTGGAAAATAATATTAAATGTGAATCGTAGCAAGTAATTGTGAAGCAAAGTATAAATAAAGTAAACTACTGAACATCAAGTCAAATGAATATGGTTAACAGAAGTTCTAGAGAAACTAGCGAAGGGATATCTTACCGACAAAAAAAAAAACTATCGAAAATTTTTAGTTATTTTTCAAACACTTACTCTGTATGAACCCGACAAAACTATTCCGCCCCATTCTTTCAGGTTTCTACATTAAGAAACCCATTTTATCTTTATTCCTTACTTTCGTAAAAAGTGTCTATCCTGCGAACGATGCTATTGTCTCTAATGACTTGTTCTTTTATTTCTTCAAAGCTGAGTGGTTTAGATATTGATGACTGCTTTTCTCTGGGAGTGAAAAACAAATATGGAAATAAAAGAAGAGGATGAGAAGACGAAGAAAACTGGACTGAAATACAACGACTTCAACATCACATTTAGAACAGCTTAAGTACGCCCACTTGCTCGTCAATACACGAGCAGGAACAGCCGTGTAAATGTTGGTATAAACACTTGGAGAAATAAAATTGTTTTATCCTTTTTAGATACTTTGTCTAAAGTATCATTAACATATTCTATTCTAGCTAAGTTTGCAAGTGATTTGGCGAATAATACATTAATAGTATGTCTGCGAACTTAGAATGCTAGAAACCGGGTTTCGATACTCGTGGTGGGCAGAGCACAGATAGCCCATTGTGCAGCTTTGTGCTTAACTACAAACAAATCAATCGTATTCGACCGAGATCGATGTTTAAAATAGACAGTAAGCATTTTGTTAAGGCTACCGGTCAAAATTACAAGACTTTACATGTTTTGGTAGATTTACGCAAAGCTTTTCCTAAGGATTTTTTTTTTCAACTGCACAATTATATCTTAACTTTTTCATTTTTTAATACATGACGCCTTATTGCACCTGATATCTACAGGTCTAGTAACCAATGATCCAAAAAATGAAGGATATTCTAGTAAATACGTTTATTTATCAACTCTGGAATGGAATTTTGTAATCTTAAATATGTTTTTTTTTTATTTATCCACTTAAACTTACTTATAAAGGTGAATTTTCAACTGGACGAATATTTTTACAGGTGCACAATTTGTGATGAACTGCACAATAAGAAAACCTCTGGATTTACGGTACCAGCATCAGGATGTTGATAATGTTGCACAATTTGTGATCAACTGCACACTAGGAAAACCCTTGGATTTACGGTACCAACATCAGGACGTTGATCATATTTTTAATTTTAAAATTGCACACATTTACTTCACGAGTTCATGGGCCAAACAGAAATAACCATACAATTAACCTTTGAAAAAACACTTCAGTGGCAGCTTCCTATTTTTCATGAAGCATTTTCTACAGAACATACAGTGAAGTGGAAATTTTGTTAAATATTATTAAGATGAAAATAATGGTGCAACAAGACAGTGGAGTAAGATTTTATCTCGATCGCTGCTTTATCGCCTATGCCAAATGGTAGAGCCTGTGTATTTGTGGCAGATTTACTAGGGCTACCTTCAACAGTCCGTAATTTTGAACTACTGAACCGAAGAAAGGTAGCCAGTCAACAGCACTTTACCGCCCATCATTCATGATAAAAAGTTGATTGTCACTATTATAACGGATCCACAGCTTGTTAAAGTGGGGGAGAATAGTTTCCAGTATCGCACGGATTCCAAGCCGGATTGCTAGCTGAGAAATCCAGAACCCTAGGGACCACAGGGCCAAAGCGCGTGCTTGCCTGTGTTAATGTAGAATGCATAAGTTTAATGAAATAATACTTGGTCTTTGTAGTGATTTCCTTTTTATGCACTAAGTTTTCCACTTTTTGGTTATAATTATGCATATCTTGACGATAAATAAATAAATACAAAACAATAAAATACAAAACGATGCAGTAAAATAAAATGCACAAAAAACACAGACCGCCATTTGCCGTACTTAATCTAACATCAACCTTTTTTCTCCTATCCCCCCAACCTATTACTCCTCCTCCTTCCATAATACCAGACGTTCAGTAATTTTCTTTCCTTTATTTCTCAACTCTTCCTCTATCACCTAACTCAAAAATATTTTTAAATACGGTTACCGATGATGGGTAGAACTCCCCGAAATAGGTATAACTCAGTGAGGGATGGTAAATAGAATATCTAATAACGATTACGGTTACCATTATTTGAAAATCGTGAGTGTGCTCTAAAAAAACATAGCTGTTGAACTGGGGCTAAACACTTTGTATAACATTGTAGTTCGTAATGTCATACTATTCCTCAATCATAAAGCAACAATAACAAAGCTTATGTTTTAAACCTATGACGAAGGTATATTAATAGTGAAGTATTCACGATGTCAGAAAAACACGTAGGTTCAAGAAGTCTTGATGTTGTTTGTTATTAAGGACAAAGCTACACAAAGGACTATTTGTGCTCTGCCCACCACGGGTATCGAAACCCGGTTGCTGGTAGCATAAGTCCGCAGACACGCCGCTGTGCCACTGGGGGGGGGGGGGGCGAAGTCTTGATACAAATGGTTAAAGGGTTTGTATCATTTGTTATTAATGATGAAGTGTTAATTAATCGTGTTTTTATCTTAATTTTCAATATTAAGCAACTCTTCTCTACAGAATCGACTCGTATCTATAAATTCACGATATTCTTGTTGTAAATAGAAAGAACTTGCCTGACTTGTTTTATTAACGGATAAACAAGTAACTATATTTAAAAGATCCTGGTTTCTTAAGTTAATCCATATTCCTTTGTTTTCCGATGCCATTAAGTTCAAGAGATATCCTCATCTTGGAAATTTTAAATCTTCTATCTCAACTCATTTTTATTATCTAACTATATGAACATTTTGTGTCCGAAAGGTTTGTTACATACTCTTACCAAATGTGATCAAACTTCGGTGGCTTCACAACACCTACGACCCGCCAGACAATGTCAAAATGTCGTTTTGATAGATTCTGTTCCACCGTGACTTCATATCAGCTGTAGTTGTCACATGTGCAACTGATTTTCATATTCATACTAACATAATAACTAAGTAAGTAAGGAAAATATAGGATAAATACAACTATAGACCTGTATATTTATTAATTTCAAGCTTTTGTTTCATGTTAAAGAAAGCTTCTACAATTTTTCAACAATTCATATTGTTTTCATTGTCAGTGATTTCAACATGTGAAACCAAAGGTGATTATGCTCAACCATGTGTTTAAATATTTGTTTATGTTATTTCAATTAACTATATTAATATATCTGATTAACTAATATTCCACTTAATTGTTTTCATCCCCCCTCCCCAGTGACTTAGCGATAAATTTTTTGTTTATCAGATCCGCATTAGGCTACCTGCTGTGTCCACTGCGAGGAATCGAATCCCGGATGTTAGCGTTGTAAGTCCTTAAATTTATCGCTGGACCCCCGATGGTACCTGTAACACTAAGAATCGAGTTTAAATACTCGCGATTGGCAGAGCACAGGAATCTTTTTGTGTAGCTTTGTGTTTAACATCAAAGAGACAAACAAATGGTCTTTTTTTTTCCAATTTAACACCTATATTGGGATCTTCAGTATGATTATAATTACTTGATTAATGAAAAGTTTTCGATAAATAATACAAAACTCGACGTGTACAAAAATCTTTAAATCTTACAATACTCTTTAAGAGTAAAATTATCCAAATCATCTAATTTTTGTAATAATTGTTAACAAAAGTCTTTGTTAAAATAATTTAAAAATTATATATATTAGGCACGGACACCTAGCTACAAAGGTGCAGATAAGGAAGAATTGGCGAATTGTATAACTTTAGATTTATAATGTATTGAGGAGTTTTTTGCACATTTGAGTTTGATTTGAATTATCAGTTACTTTAATAAATCAAGTAATTATATTTGTATTGATAAAGTAATAAACGAATGAGGATTTACTGAAAATTTACCCTAAACATTAAGTTCAAAAGGTCTGTTTGTTTCGGATATTCATGTACAACTGAACAAGAACTACCTTCGCAAGCTGTCTCTAATTTTGAACTGATAGGCTAGAAAGAGGCCAATTACTTAATACCATCCACCGTAAGTGCTTCCACTACTTTAATCGAATAGTGGAATTTAATCGTCACTCTTATTACGCACCCACAGACTCAAAGAGCGGAGCGCGAGGTTGCGACAGCGGGTCACAAACCATGGACCCTCGGATTCACAGTCCGGAACGTTAACCGCTAATCTTCAAGGAATATTCATTTTCCTGTTGCATGTATTTGTTGCCCCAATGTTTACAAGGTCGTGGATAACTTACTGTGTGATTAAACAACTGTAGATTAAACATTGAGTATGAAGTAATAACAAAGTACGTTAACAAGAACAAACAAACAAACAAAAAACCCCACAAAGGATTACTTAGTCTCTAGCTTTCAAACCGATGAACAATCCCTCCGTTAGGGTTAGAAGATTTAAAGGAAACATCTTACAACATTAAAATGCTGTATAAACAACTTGTGCGTGTTTCTTAAGAATAAGACACAAGAAAGACAATTTGCTTCAGACAAATAAGAATCAGGGCCGGATTATGGTTTAGTAGGGCCCTAGGACCAGGGAATATTTGGAAATAATAATAACTCTCTCTTGCCTCTATTCTGCTGGCTTTACGAACCATATTTTTTTTTTACTTGGGCAGGGCCCTAGGTTACCTATGTGTTAATCCGGTACTGATAAGAATATATAACATTGACCAAACCTTTGGGAATTAAAGCCTGTATTAGTGACGCAACGCTCAGGTCGTTTTGATACCACGATCTTTACTAGATTTCTGTTCTATTTCTGTTAAATGTTGTATAATAGGTCCTGTTTCTGTTAAATATTGCAAGTTTGTGTTATCTCTGTTAAATATTGTAGAATAAGTCCTGTTTCTGTTAAATAATAAGTTCTGTTTCTGTTAAATGTTGTATAATAAGTTATGTTTCTGTTAAATATTGTAGATTAAATCCTATGTTTGTTAAATATTACAAGTTTGTGTTAACTTTGTTTAATATTGTAGAATAAGTCCTATTTCTGTTAAATATTGTATAATAAGTTCTGTTTCTGTTAAATGTTGTATAATAAGTTATGTTTCTGTTAAATATTGTAGATTGAGTCCTATGTTTGTTAAATATTACAAGTTTGTGTTATCTCTGTTAAATATCGTAGAATAAGTCCTATTTCTGTTAAATATTGTAGAATAAGTCCTGTTTCTGTTAAATATTGTAGATTGAGTCCTATTTCTGTTAAATATTGTAGAATAAGTCCTGTTTCTGTTAAATATTGTAGATTGAGTCCTATTTTTGTTAAATATTGTAGACTAAGGTATAAATTTTTGATACCTGATTGAATCAGAAAATTGTTTTAACGTGTCCTACACCTATAGCTCTTTTTTGCGTTACAGCAATTGCCAATCTATGTAACCGGAGCAAGCATAGACTAATGGTTAACGTGCCGGTTAACACAAACTAAATAGTAGCTACTACCCGTAAGTAATAGTTGTAAATGTTACTATTTATTGAATGTGTAGAACATTTTATTAACCAAACAATACTTATAGCTGTGGTCAGTGGTATAATTCTCTTTAAAGAAGTACGAGTTCTCATCTCCACCAGAAACTGACCGTACAGTGTAAGGAGTATCAAGTTTTCTCACGCAATTAAAATTGAACTGACGAGATGTAGAAAAAAAAACACACTCAGTACCAGCTTCTTGGAATACTGAAAAGAACTGCTATTGAGCTTCGGCATGTATTAGCAGAATTTCAATCATGGTTCTAAAAGCTTGGAGCGAGACTGTGTACTATAATGTGCTCCAACATAGAAGAAGAAAAAAGACAGAAAAGAAGGCTTGTTCTTTCTGCTACAGAAATTGAAAGATCTTACTCAAACCCTTTTATGAAAACTTACGTGATAAGAGCGCCGCCTGGTAGATAGCATATCGGACAAGGGATCAGAGGATCTCGCGTTCGAGGCGTGGTGCTGCCAAATGTGTTGTTTCTGCTATAAACTTTTATAAATCTATGTAAGTCCTCTTATAAATTCATATGAAAGGCATTTTGTGGGTCCTCCGGTGGTAAGTTTACGGACTTACAACGCTAAAATTCGGGTTCAATTTCCTCCGGTGGACACAGCAGATAGCTCATTGTGGTTTTGCCCTAAAACAAACAAACAAGAATTTTGTGAATAAAGTTCGATCACGAGTAAAATTTGTAATGTTTCCATTTCTCTGTCTACATTTTCAAGAATGCTGAAGTGAATCACAGCCTAGTACTTTTTGCAAAAGGTTCTTGGACAATAATAACTTGAGACTGATATTCTACGAAACAACTTAAAATGTTAAGTAAATACTTATTAAAGGTTTCCCAAAATATTACTTATATTTTCAACCTTATATTTCAAACAAATGCCACCCCCACCCCCCAGTGGCAAAGCGATATGTCTGCGGACTTATACCGCTAAAAACCGGGTTTCGATAGTCGTGGTGGGCAGAGCACAGATAGCCCATTGTGTAGCTTTGTGTTTAACTATAAACAAACAAACACAAAAATAAATAAAATTGTAGTTATACGTTATTATGAGAACAAACGATAAAACATGAAAAACTTGAGGGGAACTCAGGAGAGCACATACCTCCTCCATGCACCGTTGGTCCTATTCGGCTCTCAAATAATGTGTCCGTATGTCCGTCGTTACCAATTGACACGGACCATTTTTTGATGCATGATGAGAAACAATATTCTACATAAGTTCACCAAGTCTGATCAAAATCCAATCATTCTTGACTGCGTTATAGAACAAAAATAGTGCGAAAAAAATCGGCCTCCGTGTTAACAGATAGGGATCTTTTTTTAGATTTTTGTGACCTTTCTGTGACTTTGACCTTCCAAAAACTAATCACTTTTAAGTTAGGTCATAATCCAAATGTATATCAACTTTCGTCCAAATTCATTTGTCGTTTTCGAGAAATCTTGCTGAAAACACACACACACACACACACACACACAGGGGGGGGGGACATAACCTCCGTCTACCTTCGGTGGCAGAGGTAAAAATAAGAAACAAATTAATATCTACCTTGAATTTTTTTACATGATTAATTCATTGATTTTATATTACTATAGCTTGATCGTGAGCTCAAAAAGAAACTAAAGAGTTTACTCGGGTCTTTGTGTACTTTATGTACTTTTTTGATGTATATTTTCATTAACCGAAGATCCCCTCAAGGTTGAGCGAAGATGATTTATGAGAACTGAAAAACCCTCAGTTTTAAACCTCATCCTACAAGCCTGAATATCTACCAAAACACACGATAGAATCTTGGATGACTATCAAACCATTCCTTTAAATCCTGAATACGTATAACTATACCATGAAATCCCGAACACCTATCAAACTATACCATGAAATCCCGAACACCTATCAAACTATACCATGAAATCCCGAACACCTATCAAACTATACCATGGAATGCTGAATACCTATCAAACTAAACTATGTAACCGTAAATACCTATCAAAATATATCATGTGATCCTGTGTACTTACAAAAGTATGTCATCGAATCTTGAAAACATATCAAACCACTTCGTCAATCCTGAATTCACATAACTATAACATGGAATCCTGAATACCTATCAAACTAAACTATGTAACCGTAAATACCTATCAAAATATATCATGTGATCCTGTGTACTTACAAAAGTATGTCATCGAATCTTGAAAACATATCAAACCACTTCGTCAATCCTGAATTCACATAACTATAACATGGAATCCTGAAGATGTATAAATATACTATGAAATATTGAATACCCATCAAACTGAATCATGGAATTCTGAACACGTACCATACCACTCCATGGAAACCTTAATACCTCTCAAACAATAACATGGAATCCCGAATACCTTTCAACTACACCATATAACCCTGAATACCTTCCAAACTATACAACGTAATCATGAATACCTAACAAACTTCACTATAGAATCTTGAATACGTATAAACCTTACCATGGAATTCTGAGTACGTATAAACCTTACCATGGAATTCTGAGTACGTATAAACCTTACCATGGAATTCTGAGTACGTATTAAACCTTACCATGGAATTCTGAGTACGTATTAAACCTTACCACGGAATCCTGAATATCCGTGAAAGTATATTATAGAATCCTGAACATTTAACAAACTATACACTTTGGAATTCTGAATACATATCAAACTAATAACATGTAATACTGAATACCTGTCAAACTATACCGCGAACTCTTGAATATGTATCAAACCATTCTGTGGAATCCCGAATACTTATCAAACTAATTCATGGAATTTTGTATATACCTATCAAAGTAAATCATGGAATCCCGAATACCTGTCAAAGTGTAAAATGTAATATTGTATATGTATAAACCACTCTTTGAAATCCTGAACACTTACCAATCTACATCATTAAATCCTGAATACTTATCAAATTATATGATGGAATTCTTTATACCTATCAAATTATACCATGGAACCCTGAACACCATTAAACAACACTATGGAATTCTGAATACTTTTCGAACTATACCACGGATATTAAATCAATCAAACTATACCATGGAACCCTGAACACCATTAAACAACACTATGGAATTCTGAATACTTTTCGAACTATACCACGGATATTAAATCAATCAAATTATACCACGGAACCCTGAACACCATTAAACAACACTATGGAATTCTGAATACTTTTCGAACTATACCACGGATATTAAATCAATCAAACTATACCATGGAACCCTGAACACCATTAAACAACACTATGGATTTCTGAATACTTTTCGAACTATACCACGGATATTAAATCAATCAAATTATACCATGGAATGCTAAATACATATCAAACTGTACCATGGAATCTTGAATATCTATCAATATGTAATTAAGTATACCCGTCAAATTATACCATGGAATTCTGATTACCTGTTAAACAAAAACCATTTCATAAAATCCTGAATATCATGGAATTTTGAATACTTGTCAAACGATACTAAGGAATCTGGAATGCATATCAAACCATTTCATTGAATTCTAAATACACATTCAACTATACCACTGAATTCCGAATACTTATCAAATCACACTATGAAATTCTATTTATCTATCGAGCAAACGTAAACATAAAAAAGTTTACAACTGCCTTACGTTGAGTATAGTGCCCGGCATGACCAGGTGGTTAAGGCAATCTGTGGGTCGCGGGTTCGAATCCTCGTCCCCCCAAACATGCTCGCCCTTTCAGCCGTGGGGGCGTTATAATGTGACGGTCAATCCCACTATTCGTTGGTAAAAGAGTAGCCCAAGAGTTGGCGGTGGGTGGTGATGACTAGCTGTCTTCCTTCTAGTCTTACACTGCAAAATTAGGGGCGGCTAGCGCAGATAGCCCTCGTGTAGCTTTGCGCGAAATTAAACAAACAAAAAAAAAACAAACGTTGAGTATTGGTATCACCTGAAGTCGTATTTGCTTATCAAGACAATGATTCAGATATCCTTTCACGTTAGAGGCTATAAAATACAATACAACGAAATAATTCTTAACTTCTCATCGTTATCGAGACACTGCAACTATGTTAGTTTGACTGCAAGTTTTATTATAACCTTTCATGGTGATCACGCTGTAATTTGGCTGCTTCTCGATTAATAAAGGATAGCTTCTTTTTAAACAATACGTTCTTGCATGCAGCGAAGACCTGAACTCCCAATTTCTAATTCTTTTTTTTCGAAAACATTATTAAGCTCGTGCAATATAAGTCTGTACTTTAAGTTATTACCACCAGTAGATACTTACTATCACTGCACTCACCTATGAATAGCACGTTCATTCACGGTAAACGTTTTTTCTTGTTAATTGTTACCTGGATGATGGAAAGGGTGTGGATTTTCAAAAGGTATCTGATAAGATGCCTTACAGAATACTACGTAAGATAACCACATCATTGTAAGTCTTGGGAAGAATAATTGATGGTGGCTGGTTGAGAGAAAGCAAAAAAAAAACAAACAAAAAACATATTAATGGAATCCAGTCAACCTGGACCTTTGTTAATACCTGTTTGCCTCAGATTGATCGGGCACTGTATTTTATTTACATTATTGATATTGATAGGAAAAAAGTTGTAGATTAGCAAAGTTTACTGATGATATTAAATTTTTGGGTATTTATTAGCTGTACTGAAGATGTTGACCCATTACAAAGTGATTTGGATCGACTGGTAAGTTAGAAAAATATTTGTAAAATTACCTTTACCCATTGTAAGCACACAATAATGCATTTGGGTTGTCACAATTTCAGTCACTCGTTCAATATAGAAGAGTACCTGCTCAATAGCGTGACTGAAGAAAAGGATCTTAATATAGCGGTAGATAAGTAAGTCATGTCATTGAGTCAGTGCTCTTTTGCTAGCAGTAAAGCTTGTACAATTTCAGGATGTATTGGTTACAAATCAAAAGAATAAATTATATCTTTATGCAAATCATTGGTTAAGCCTCACTTGGAGTATCGTGGATGGTTTTGGTCTCCTTATCTAAAATGATATTGACATATTGGAAAGGTTTCAGATGAGGGCCGGGTTTGATATGATTGTCTTATGGGATAGGTTAAGATTTCTTAGCTTATTTTCTCTTGAGGTAAGAAGGATAAGACGTGATCTTATTGAAGGGTACGAGGTTATTCAAGGGATCGATATGTTAAATGCCTTTGATTTCTTTTTATTATGTTCTGAAGACAATAAGACGAGAAGAAATAAGTTAAATATTTGGAAAAGGCAGGATATGCTCTAGTTAAGCCATTTTTTTTTCAACAAGGTGACTAGCTTATGAATGAGTTTCCATCGGCATTAGTAGAGTCCCCAACTTTAGGGAAGTAAAAGAGGAATTGCTGATTTTCTGACAAATAAAAAGTGAGCTTTAAATTTTTCTTTTTCTCAGGAGCCGGTGTACAAAGACAGCTTTGAAGAACGAAATGGTCCCTTGCTGTCAGTATGCATCATGGAACACCACAAAGCACGTTTTTTAACCCTCTCTACCGTAAAGAAGGCGTAATACTTAAACCTACCCATTCACTGCAGATAGTTTTCAAGCTTTCTGTCTTTATTAGTTCCATATTTCATCAAATATGTCAATTGAGTTATTACATTCATGTTACAGTTTAATTTTTAATCTTGAAACATACAATCCAATCAATTGTTAAGTGGTGGGAAGGTTTATACTTTTATTCTAAACTTTTAGTTAAGATTTTGCGCTAATGTCCATCCACCTAATATCAATCTGTAAAACTCCTTGTTAGCAAACTTTATATATATAAATACAAAGTATTTTTTTATATAATGCATAAGGACTAGAAAATGATGGTAAAGGTTATTATTTTCCAAGTACCCCGAATTTCGAAACGTCTGTAAATATTTGTGTTTTTGAAAATGATCTTTCATCACATCACACTCTTAGCGATCTTGGGAAATGAACTTTTTTACTTGTACGTAAGAAACTTTAATTCTACCTTTAAGAATACTTTGTAATTCATCACACAGTCCTTCAATAAACGGTGAACCTAAAGATATCTTCCTAGTGGTATGTTTCATCGAAAAATGTGAAAATATATAATTAATTAATTAATTTTAATTCTAAGAATACTTTGTCATTCGTCGCACAATCCTTCAATAAACAGCGAACCTAAACATATCTTCCTAGTGATATGTTTCTTGGAAAAATTTATAAAAATATGATTAATTAATTTTCTGTTGTTAGTTCACTTTATGAATAGGCCAGATATGGACTATTGGTTAGCGTGCAGAGCTGAGAATCAAAAGGTCCAAAGTTTTAGCCGTGGTATGCCCATAAAAGTGCCAGTAAATTTCGGTATTTGGTTAAAAGTATCTGTATAGGCAGGGAGCCCTCTCACAGGTCAGCAGCTCTAAATTAGGAATGACTATTTCTAAACCTTGAGGTCTCTGAGCTGACCGTTTGACCCATGGTTATATAAGGTGCCGTTCAATTTGGAAATACAAAATACCATTTTAAGAAGTTACGTTTAGCTCAGTTTAATAATTTATTTCTGATCGTCAATATATTTAAGCTAAAGTAATTTCAAACCTCAGGGTTAAGTAACATTATGACAAAATTTATAACATTTTCTGTTGATTTACTATTAACCCTATCTTTAAAAAATTCTCGTTTTGAACATCAGGATATGTGATATGATGATAAAATTTATGGCACTTTTCTGTTGATAGTCAGCATTTTGAAGAAAAAGTTAGAAAATAATTTTCTACTTCATTGTGACTTTATTCGGTTATAAATTCAATGATTTTGTGGCGCCTCGTTGTTTTCAGCCGAATCTGGATGTTTCCTCCACAATTACGCCAACTGATCGTGGATGTTCGAAACTCAGGATCTTAGAGACCCTACATTAAAATCAATACACATATCTATTTTTCACAGTTCTGACTCATAGGATGTTTACTTATAACTACTCACGAATTGTTTTTCATATCTAATCACTTTTGTTTTTTAGAGGCAATACCTTTTTTCTGTAGCGGCGTTTTACCTTATCAGTGGTTAGTTATTCGGGTTTTACTGGTATATTATTCACAGAGACGGCGACTCGCAATCTGCGGGTTCGAATCCCCGTCCCACTAAACATGCTCGCCCTTTCAGCCGTGGGGGCGTTATAATGTACGGTCAATCCCACTATTCGCTGGTGAAAGAGTAGCCCGAGAGTTGGCAGTGGGTGGTGATGACTAGCTGCCTTCCCTCTAGTCTTACACTGCTAATTTAGGGACGGCTAGTGCAGATAGCCCTCGTGTAGCTTTGCGCGAAATTCAAAAGAAAGAAAGAAAGAAAGAAAGAAACAAACAAACAGACACAGAGACGGAAGTTCACATTTCCAGAGTGCGCAATTTCCTCCATTTAACCGAAAATGAAATTTCATAAAATATCCATTAGGTTTATCGATAAAACAGCACTTCGTACAGTTTAATGCACCGTTAAAGCTGTCACGTGACATCTTCAACTCCTTTTCAATTATATTTTTTTTAGACGACATTCACGCTGACTTTAACACGTGGAGAATAAAGTTAACGCCTTCCAGAAATCTAATCTGTTCATAATATAAATCGACAAACTCAATAGGGCCGTTCTAGAATTCCAAACCCAAGCTGATATACACTCAAAAGATGTTGACTCACTAGATAATGACGCGATTGCGCGTGTGTCTTTACTTGATCTTTCGCCGGCGATCATAACGTCTATGTCGTAAAACCTCACACAAAATGGAGTCGAAATTAGTTTTGTAGGTCGCTAGATGATCATACAGATCACCGAAGAGTAAGTACCATATGAACAAGCTGACAGTTATCATTTGAAGTTGTTACCGTTTTCCTCAGAATGTGTTATGGACAAAAATCGATGTGTTGTCAATTTTCTCCTAACTTGAGAAGATATTTCTCGTTTCTTTGTTTCAGAATTGCGCGCAAAGCTACACAGGGGTTATCTGTGCTTTGTCGGCTGTAATTTGGAATTGATAGACTAAAGTCAATAACACCTGCTGTTAACTATCGGGCGGAGTGATGGTGTCTGATTGAATAGTGTGTTTTGAACACCAATCTTTTACCGCACAATTAATTCTTGAATTCACAATCAGGGCGCGCTAGCTACTAAATTATGTCCGGCCCACAGACTTTTCTATGTCTATTGGCTTATTCGTATGTATTATTACATGTAAAATAATTCGGAATTTTATGTTTAAAAACAAATTCTGTGTTTAAAATCTGGGTAACGATTCGAAACGTCAAATTTTATGTCAATAAGGCAGAATTACCGTGATTTACGAAGTCACACGATTAATTCATTATTGTAGAATAAAGTTTAAAATCATTTCTATTTAGCTTAATGAACCTATAACGAACAGCATAGCTCTTAAAAAAGTGTATCCTTTGATTATTTTGAGAACGATTAATAAGACAACTGATATAAAAAGTTCGACGAAAAAAAAAGTTTGCGTAAAAAATAACTCCAAAATATATGGTGTACCCCGATTTGACTTTAATGAGATCAGAATTACTTTCGTTCTTCAACTCATCCGATAACGTAAGACATGATATATATATATATATATATATATAAATGTACCTGCGTATTTGAAAAAGAAAATAAACTAACTATAAAAAAAATGTATAAAATATCATATTCTCCTACTACTGAAGGAGAATAGCAGTGAAAAACCCTCAAAGTTCGAAATTTATTGTTTGCACAAAAGATATTGCTTAAGTAACTCCACAGCGGTAAGTCTAGGAACTTGTAACCTAAGATTTAAGGTTCAATTCCCTGCGGTGGACACAGCAGATAACTCAATGTGACTTTTCTCTAAAACAATAAAATCAATCGTATTTTATCACTATGTTTGAACAAATAAATAAAATAAAGAATCACTAATGTGTTGTTCCATTTCTTGCGTTTATTTCATATATATTCTTACAGTGTTTTATCATTCCAAACAAAATCAATGGTATGAAAGTGTGACGTCTTTTCTTAAAAGTACATTAAATGAAGTTTGAGATACTTTTATCACATGAACTTCTCTCCGAAAGTTTGTTTGTTTGAAGTTAAGCACAAAGTTGGATGATGGACTATCTGTGCTCTGCCCATCACGTGTATCGAATCCGGTTCCTAGCGTTGTAAGTCCTCAGACACACCGTTGTGCTATTAGGGGGCTCTCTCTAAAAGAGAAATGCAGTATGATTTTAAACAATTTTTTTCATTGTTTGTTTAATGTATGGATTTAGGACTAACCTAAAACTTTTAATCTAGCCGATTTCCTTGAGATATTTTTAGGATTACGGCCAGAAATATTGTTAACAACGAGGCGCCCATCTGAAGATTCAAAGTATTTTAGTTTTTAGTTTTCTTTGTATTGATGGATTCATGACAGTGTTTTTCTTGTCATTTTCTTGTATAGAATTAACTTCATTAATTGTTTGTTTGTTTTGAATTTTCGCGCAAAGCTACACGAGGGATTTCTGCACTAGCCGTCCCTAATTTAGTAGTGAAAGACCAGAGGGAAGGCAGTTAGTCATCACCACCCACCGCCAACTCTTGGGCTATTCTTTTACCAACGAATAGTGGGATTGCTCGTAGCATAATAACGCCCCCACGGTTGAAAGGGCGAGTATGTTTGGTGTGACGGGGATTCGAGCGCCCTAACCACATGGCCATGCCGAGCCTAATTGGGTACAGAATGTAAATACTTTGGAAACAGTGAGCAATTGGATATAAAACGTAAATATTATGGAAACAGTGAAAACTTGGGTCTAGAATGTAAAAATTAATTATGGAAACAGTGAAAACTTGGGTCTGGAATGTAAATACTATGGAAAAAGTGATAAATTGAGTACAGAATGTAAATATTATGGAAACAGTGACAACTTGGGTATAGAATGTAAATATTATGTGATTGTTCCACCTCTATTTTATGATCTACAATACAGTATAGAGCCATGTATTGACATATCACACTGTCATTCAACTTTGCAGACAGTGCCATACAGATTACACTGTCATTTAATCATGCAGATATGGCCATGCGGGATACACTGTCATTCAACCATGCAGACAGTGCCATACAGATTATACTGTCATTCAACCATGCAGACAGTGCCATACAGACTACATTGTCATTCAATCATGCATACAGTGCCATAAACATGTAGTCTGTATAGCACTGTCTGCATGGTTGTGACAGTGTAGTCTGTATAGCACTGTCTGCATGGTTGAATAACAGTGGAGTCTGTAGAGCACTGTCTGCATGATTGAATGACAATGTAATTTCACAACCATGCAGATAGTGCCATACAAACAACACTTTCATTCAATCATGCAGACAGTGCTATACAGACTACACTGTCACAACCATGCAGACAGTGCCATACAAACTACACTGTCATTCAACCATGCAGATAGTGCCATACAGACTACATTGTCATTCAACCATGCAGATAGTGCCATACAAACTACACTGTCATTCAACCATGCAGATAGTGCCATACAAACTACACTGTTAATCAACCATGCAGATAGTGCCATACAGACTACATTGTCATTCAATTATGCAGACAGTGCTATACAGACTACACTGTCACAACCATGCAGACAGTGCCATACAAACTACACTGTCATTCAACCATGCAGACAGTCCATACAAACTACACTGTTAATCAACCATGCAGATAGTGCCATACAGACTACATTGTCATTCAATTATGCAGACAGTGCTATACAGACTACACTGTCACAACCATGCAGACAGTGCCATACAAACTACACTGTCATTCAACCATGCAGATAGTGCCATACAAACTACACTGTTAATCAACCATGCAGATAGTGCCATACAGACTACATTGTCATTCAATTATGCAGACAGTGCTATACAGACTACACTGTCACAAC
>NW_013666217.1:129375-131032 GCF_000517525.1 Limulus polyphemus
TGTTATTCAATCATGCAGACAGTGCTATACAGACTACACTGTTATTCAATCATGCAGACAGTGCTATACAGACTACACTGTCACAACCATGCAGCCAGTGCTATACAGACTACACTGTTATTCAACCATGCAGACAGTGCTATACAGACTACATTGTTATTCAACCATGCAGACAGTGCTATACAGACTACACTGTTATTCAATCATGCAGACAGTGCTATACAGACTACACTGTCACAACCATGCAGACAGTGCCATACTAGTATAATGCATATAAGAGTACAAGTAATTATGGGTCGAAGAACAGAAATGCCACAAAATATATAAAGTAGCAATCAAAGTTTTGGCCAGTGAAGGCTACAGTATACGATAGATTGAAGCGAAATTTCATGTTTCAGTTGTAGCTGTATGGAAACACTGACGAAGGTACGTGGAAATATCATTGTTGATAACAGAAGCTGTAGAGGTAGAAATCCCGAAACTGGTGACAAGTAACACAAGGTGTGTATACTACCTCTAGAACAGTAAGATTCGTATCAGCACAAAATTACCTGAATGGATGTGCAGCTTAGGAAAGATAACCAAACCAAAACGATGAAACGGGCATCAGAATTCAAACAATAGGACGAGAAGAGCTGAAGGAGGGCTCTCTTTAAAGATGAAGTTAAATAAAAATCTTTAGTCGAAAATAAATGATAAAAGTTTTATATCGGAGAGGAGAACACTATTACATTCAACGTACAAAATTAATAGTAAATCAAGTAGCGGGATCAAAAACAAGTGTGGGCTGTATATTAGCTAATAACACAAAACTAGACTGGTGGTACCTTGACTACTGATAGATACAGTATGGCTGTATATTAGCCAATAACACAAAACTAGACTGGTGGTACCTTGACTACTGATAGATACAGTATGGCTGTATATTAGCCAATAACACAAAACTAAACTGGTGGTACCTTGACTACTGATAGATACAGGAAAATTCTTATCTCATCATATCATCCAGGGATTCATTTTTTAGCAAGATAGTGATATAAAACATGTAAAAAATGTGGTGAAACGATAATTGGAACTAAAAAGACGCTATGGTACACTCATAATCACGTCTTGGCTTTCAAAAAATTTCGATATGAATACCATTAAAGCTATACAGGATCATATGGAAACTGAAAGAATCAAACATCGATCAAACTACTTGATTGAATTTTGGGTAATAATATAAGCCATTTGGAGCCAATATTTCACAGTCATGTATTTATAAATGTACGGTATCATAAAAACTAGGTGTACTTCTAAAAATAATACAAAATACTGGTGTACTGGATGCTTTTTCATCTTAAGTTTGTATTTTCTGTAACATTGTGTTGGACTAATGATAAACTGACCACTTACTTGCAGTTACTAACTGCATGTGACTCCACCATGTACACCACTTGTACGTTTTCAAAATTATTTCCAATACAGTATGTATGTGAGCGACTAGACGCAAGAAACTGAGATCTTTTCAAATTTTATTATATGCAATCACATGGAAATATTTCCTACTCAGTTATACTGGAAAATGTGGGTTATTTCTGGGCAAGATAGATAACAACAGTGACATAGTTTAGTCACTGTTGTATTTTTCTTTGTTTGTTTGTTTTTGAATTTCGCG
>NW_013666217.1:132009-140735 GCF_000517525.1 Limulus polyphemus
CTCTTTTACCAAAGAATAGTGGGATTGACCGTCACATTATAATGCCCTCAAGGCTGAAAAGGCGAGCATGTTTGGTGGGATGGGGATTCGAACCCGCGACCCTCAGATTGCGAGTCGAGTGCCTTAACCACCTGGCCATGCCGGGCCTATATTTTTTCTTAACCTAGACGTGTGCATTTAATACATGACGTTAAATTATCTATACGTGACTTGCAATTCTTGAGAAAAGTGAGGTAAAGTATTTTAGGACTAAATATTATTAATGAATGATCCCTGAGTAAAAATTCCAATTATATTTTCGCAGTATGATTTGGATTTTGTATTAGGTGTTGTTCTAAATCGGGCCGAGTTTGACCTAATGGTTAGCGCCTCGAACGATATAGGATTCAAGACGTGATCCCGTTGCTAACGTGTCGCACCTTCACTTATGGGGCATTATAAAAGTGACAGTCAATCGTGTTATTCTGTTCAGAGAGCCTGAAAAAGCCTTTCTATCTGCGGGTTCTGCTGGTTGCCCTCTTTCTGATCAGTAGTTCTAAATTAGTGACGGCTATATTGCAATCTTAGGGTACTTTAAGGGGCCATTTAGCCCAGGTGCGCATAAGGTGCCATTCAGGTACAAAATTCTAACTTATATGAAAAAATTACCATTTTCACAATAAAGTTTAATGTTAATAAAGATAATACACTACTATACTGTCCTCAAATGCAGAGAGATGTAAACTGAAACTGCATTTTAGCCGTCTAATATATTTGATATATGTTGGCAGTTGCGATGAGCTGTCAAAACTGTTCACAGCAAAAGAGTTTACGTTGAAAGTAGGGGTATTACCGAAGTATACAGCTTCTTAGTAATTGTTAAGACTTTGATTGGATCCAACAGCCGCTGTACACAGCAAAAGAGTTTACGTTGAAAGTAGGGGTATTACCGAAGTATACAGCTTCTTAGTAATTGTTAATACTTTGATTGGATCCTGTAGTTCTATTCTTTTCTGTTTCTTCCCCATTTATAGGCTTGTATAGTTTTGTTCTGCAAAATACATAAAAAAAAGGTTTTATGAGAACTTGTATCCGTTTTGTAACTTATTTCTATGACAGATGTGAATTTTCTAGTAAGTGGTTTAGGACTGAAATAGCGATATCACCAACGGATCTGTAGATGTAATTTGTAGTGATCTTTCAGGAAATGAAATAATTTCTTTGTTCCACAGAAGTGTTTTCAGTCCGCCTAAATGTAATCTACGTTGAACGAAAAAAAAAAAAACTCTAAAAGAAGTATGTTATTTCTTACAAAATGTCAAGCATTAAGTTATCGATTGGAAAGGTTTGTTTTGTTTAAGTCTGCAGAACGTATTGTGTTCCTTTTGTTCTTTTCTTAAATAACAGGCTAGTAACTTCAGAAAGGGAATAAAAACAGAGAAAAATGTAAAAACTAACAATGAAGATTATTTATACAGCCACAACAACGCGAGTACAATCGAATGAAAATACCTAACCAATAATAATCACATCTGAAATGTATGTAAAAAGATTCTATAAAGCTGTAAGTAATAATCATATAAGATATTACTAACTATAGTAAGTTTTCATATCAGATGTTTCATGGCCATATCAATACATTAATATACTTACATCCGGGTGATTGAGAAGTCCTCTGAGCAACAAATAATTCAGTAATGGAGGGGTACAGGGAAATAATTGTTAGTGGTAGTGAATGAGGTGTTTGTCTTCTCTGTGCCAGTGTCACTGAAGTCCTGTAAGGTCAATTTGAGGTCATGTTCTTCGAAACTTTTATTAATACGCATCATACACTAACTATGCATGGGAAATAGGTGTACATAGTAATGACTAAAACAGTTTAAACTAGAAATGAACAGATTCGTTTCACAAACAATAACAGTTATTGACAGAAATGCAGATTAGATAAACACCCTAAAAATATTACAAGATGATGGCAAACAACCAAAAGCTGAGTTCAAACTGCTCTCAAAATGTGAGAGGCCAATATGACGTCTCCATTGTTATTGGTTGCTGTTTCTGGTATGCCGCATGGTAGTTATGTATGAGTAAGCTTGTAGAACGTAACAAATAAATTATTTGTACTTTATGATTTAGACGTACGAATTTAGTCTACAATATAACTATTAAAATCTCCTAAACGGTATTTGCAAAATCTTTTTTCTCTTTTAAATATCTCGGAATCAGTCTTGTTCACTTTCAAACATAATGATTTTATATTCTTACGCTTGCTATTGCAAATCTTTTATATTTCAAAATACTAATACATAAACATTTTTCTGGCTCCACATATTATTTAAGTTCCATATTCGTTGTTTACAACAATTTATGTGGGAGTACCAAGTTTACGCATAAGTATATTTTAATCTTTGCTTAAAATCTCAAATATTGTTTCGTTTCCTATTTCACGTGACAGTCAACCCAAACAAAGTTCACACGTACACACCATGCTTGTCTAACTTTAAATATCATACAGTCAATCCAAACAAAGTTCACATGTACACCATGCTTGTCTAACTTTAAATATCATACAGTCAATCCAAACAAACTTACATGCACACCATGCTTGTCTAACTTTAAATATCATACAGTCAATCCAAACAAACTTACATGCACACCATGCTTGTCTAACTTTAAATATCATTTCGTATTCCTATGTACCTTAGAGTTTCTAACTGAGGACTTTCATTCAGTATTTAATTAACACATCTATAACTAACTACTAACGACCAAAACAACACATTTTATAATATTCTTACTAATTAACTAATATTTGAATGATCTTTACGTAGTCCCTAAATGTCAGAACCATATAAGAGTTTAGGAGCAACCATTTTATTAAATATTTCAGATGCTATTTAAATTCAAGTCTTCTGACCTTTTCAGGTTGTTTAATCAAATTTGTTGTCGTTACATAATGTAGTTGAAATATTAATCCCAAATGTTTAAAGACTGAGATAAATTCTGATTTTTCTTCGCTTCAATATCAATTTTCATTTTCTTCTATTTATACTCCTTGTCTTTCGATTTGTTATTAACTGAAATGTTAGTCCTTTTACCTAACGGCCCGGCATGGCCAGGTGGTTAGGGCACTCGACCCACAATCTGAGGATCGCGGGTTCGAATCGCCGTCACACTAAACATGCTCGCCCTTTTAACCGCTGCGGCGTTATAATGTGACGGTCAATCCCACTATTCGTAGGTAAAAGCTTTGCGCGAAATTCAAAAACAAACAAACCTTTTACGTATAAATATTTTACAATCACCTTCATGTAATAGCTCAAACACTTCTTTATATGAAACACACAAACAAGAATGACTTACCAAACAATCTTGATTAGTCCATGTATGGCCAGGTGGTTAGGACGCTTGACTCATAAGCTGTGGGTCGCGGATTCGAATCCCCGTCACACCAAACATGCTCGCCCTTTCAACCATGGGTGGGTAGGGCGTTGTAATGTGACGACCAATCACACTTTTCGTTGGCAAAGAGTAGCCCAAAAGTTGGCGGTGGGTGACTGTGTTTCCTCTAGTTCAGTGTGATTTTCATGTTGAGACAAACTTCTCTAATCTATCCCTTCCAAATTAGGGACAGCTGGCGCAGATAGTCCTCGAGTAGCTTTGCGCGAAATTCAACAAAACAGACAAAGTGCACGGTTTATTTTAGGTACTTAGCGTGTGTGTGTGTGCGTGCGTGAACCATCGTGATCTAATCTTTGTGGACAAATGTATAAAAACCTTTCAGCACTTCATTTTTCTCTTTGTTTCAATCGAAAGATTCTCATCAACCAGAATTGTATAGGATTTTCTAAACAAAGAAGAACAAAAAGAAACAAAGACAGTTGCAAACAGCTCCAGCTCAGGGAGGTATAATGCACTGTGGTTTATCGATAATAACTATTCCCAAGGGAAGATATCCCATATTTCCTTTTCTTTTGTAATACAACGTATTCCATTTGTCGTACCATTTTCACCTTTATCCTACAAAAGAAGCGAATTATTTAAACACTTTTATTTTTTCTTCGTTATTTTAAAATTCACTCCAGTATTGTGAAATGCAGGAAATAGCATTGAAGGAACCCGAAAAGTTTATTTTTAACCCAAGATTAGTTTCGAGACTCTCCCTTCACGTATACTTACTATTTACACAGGCATTGAGAGAGAATTTACCACTAAACTGGAACGTATCGTCCTTCCCCCACTACTTTCTCAAGAGGTTCATGATTTTTATTGTGTCATTATTTCCAGAAATACTACGTCATGTCAAGGACCAAACGTTCCTATAACGATCTATTTTGTCCAAGGATTTTTTAAAACTTAGATAATTGTTTTAATTGTCGAAAAATTGGACTTACTTTCCGAGCAAAAGAGTTCATTTTCCAAAAACAACAATGCTTTTTTTAAGATTAGTCTGTTTGAGAGTAAAACTGCGCTTTGACTTTCGCGTGGTTCGAACCTAAAATTAATTACAAGCCGTCAGGCTCACCGTGTGGTGCGAGAAAGTAACAGTAACCGTTATGAATGAGCCCTAGGGATGTTACACTGCATCTTTTTTGTTTATATATTTGCTGTATTTATAAACGTGGAGAGACTGACTAAGCATCAGGTACAAATATCTAACTTGAACAACTATTTTAACTATGATTAAAAATATAAGATTTTAACATTAATTTTTAGTTATTAAAATGTATAATATTCTCCTTATTGCTTTAATTTCCAATTAACAAAAAAGATATATAGTTAACTTGTTTTTTACTTTACTGCTCTCTTGCGAGACAAACATGACTTTACATTAAACATGAAATGATAAACGGTTTTCAAGTTATTACCACCAATTAAGAATAACGTCCTAATTCACATAAAAGCTTAAATCATACCGATAACTCAAGATCGTTTACCTTTCACGTAACGTACTATAGAATCTACCTTAAATTTAGTGACTTCTCTAGTTGTGGGTTTAATCCTCGATCACTAGATTTTTAGTTAAGTGGCCTAACCCTTTTTTCATACAGTATGGAGGTTATGTGTCTAAATCGTAAACAACATTTTAGAGAAAGGATTATGAAACAACAACATTTTACAGAAAGGATTATGAAACAACAACATTTTAGAGAATGGATTATGATACAACAGCATTTTACAGAAAGGATTATGAAACAACAACATTTTAGAGAATGGATTATGAAACAACAGCATTTTAGAGAAAGGATTATGAAACAACAACATTTTAGAGAAAGGACTATGAAACAACAACATTTTACAGAAAGGATTATGAAACAACAACATTTTAGAGAATGGATTATGAAACAACAACATTTTACAGAAAGGATTATGAAACAACAACATTTTACAGAAAGGAGTATGAAACAACAACATTTTACAGAAAGGATTATGAAACAACATTTTACAGAAAGGATTATTAGATCTTTCATTATTTCATTTCTTCTCAGTTTATAAAAGCCACATTTTGACTCATCCAAGCTGTATCCAGAAATAGTTTACAATATTTCATTATTAATTATAACCTTTTTATTTACACATTAAAAAAAAACTTTATTCTGAGACCACCAACGGTCTCAAAACAGACACTACGGCCCCCCAGTGGCACAGCGGTATGTCTGCGGACTTACAATGCTAGAAATCGGGTTTCGATACCCGAGGTGGGCAGAGCTCAGATAGCCCATTGTGTAGCGTTGTGCTTAACTTCAAAACATAGAAAAAGACATTACGTTTTTAGACGTACAGTTACGTACCACTCAGGAGTGTACGTCGAAACGTGTAGACTTTGACAGTTTCAGAAGAAAATGTTTTAAAACTGTGTACTTTAAAACGTTGGTCTTTTGAGTGTTGTAACTTTTTATACTTACATAAGTACCTTAAATTTTAACCTTTTGATATATTCTCGTTTTTCTTTTTTTTTCTCGACTTGGTGTTAAAGTTAAGTCTGTTTTGGATAATAGTTGAAGTAACTACAAGCACACATTGTGTATAATCCAGGAATTTGCTCTTAAACATTATTTTAGATTTCATACAAAAAAAAAAAAAAATCCGATCACATTCAAGCCCCAAGAGACATTCTAATTTATTTGTAAAATTGATGTTCAGGTTATAGAAAATATGGAAATATCAATTTAACATACATTTAACTTGTTTTTTTACCTTGGAGTCTTCTTGCGGCATAATTATGACTACTTAGTACCGTGACTTTTGTGTCCTGGCGTGTAGTACGTTTATTAAGTGACGTTAGTACGGAATACGCACCAGTTGAATTGCAGCCTTCTTAATACCTCCAAGTAACACAAAGTCAGAAATATACAACTCCCTGATAGTTTCTACAGTAAAGTTATGTTCAGATATCAGTGTTAATATGATGTTATAATCCTTAGTCATATCTAAAACAGCAGAGTTAGTGACTCCAACATGCATGAACGTATGAAAAAAGGGAGGGAAATTTTTTGACCAAAAGCAGTATAGAACTCAACGATTGAATACTTTATATAAATATTTGATCAAAAGCAATATATAACTTAACGATTGAATACTTTACATAGATTTTGATTTTTTGTAAATTTTTATCAAAATCAATATATAACTTAACGATTGAATATTTTATATAAATTTTGATCAAAAGCAAAATATAACTCAACGATTGAATACTATATATATATATATAAATTTTGATCAAAAGCAGTATAGAACTCAGCGATTGAAAACTTTATGTACAACATTTTACAAATCACGTCCAAATACAAAAATTAATAAAACATTAGAAGATATAAAAATATGATAAAACGTGGTAATAAAATAAAGCCTTGATGGCATCGTCTTTTTTGATTAAGTTACTGAATAAAACAAGCCGAAAACAACAGGGAAAAATTACGATGTTGTGAAAATTGAAGTAATTAAAAGGCTTTATATCATAAGCTACAATAGTACTTTTGATACATGACAGTAGCCTAGAGCCAAGATAGCTATTCAACAGCATTCTCCACTTAGGCTACTCCTGTCTGACCAAATAGTGGAGTTGACCGATACCTTTATAGTGCACACACAGCCCTCAAGTGCGGAGCGTGTTTATGCGGCAGTAGATCGCTAATTATAAATCACCAGACTCATAGTACAGGCACGCTAGCCACTAGGTCTCGACTGCCAGCTGATAAGATAGACCCGTGTGTATTAATATACGATAAATATTGCTTAGTGAAAATACTTATGTTTTAGACAGAACATTTCAGTGCTTTCCTGTTGTAAAAAGAAAAAGAGAGACAGCATTAGGATTTATCGAAGTCGGTTAATAAAACAAATACGTTTTAAGACTGTTTTTAAATATACGTAAAACTTATGTATTTTCTAATAACTTACAACAGCATTAACACAACGAGCTAACGTAGGACATAATACTGTAAAATCAGATAGAGGGCTATTGTTTCAGGATATTATCTCTATATCATAATTACGTTCTGAAATGCCCTACAGGCCGACCCCTAATGTCCAAATACGTATTATTAAATTACGCCTTACTTTTCACATAGAATCTACTTGATGCCATTTTTTTTACAGAATACCAAAATGCAGAACTTCAATTCTGTACTTAATTGCATAAAATTAGTTTTTTACTTCACTTGCATCGTACTTTGTTATATCTATGTAGTAATGAAGCTTTCGATATCATCTGTACCACCAACTACAAATATTTTATAGGAAAATTGAGCCTTAATCAAAATGTACTAAATGAAACTTATGTATAGCTCATTGTCCAAGAAAAGATCCATTGAGAAAATGTTCCATTACAGAGGACAGCTTGAGAAAATGTTCCATTACAGAGTACAGCTTAAGAAAATTTTTCATTACAGAGTACAGCTTGAGAAAATGTTCCATTACGGAGTACAGCTTGAGAAAATGTTTCATTACAGAGTACAGCTTAAGAAAATGATCCATTACTGATTACAACTTGAGAAAATGTTCCGTTACAGGGTACAGCTTAAGAAGATGTTCCATTACAGAGTACAGCTTGAGAAAATGTTCCATTACAGGGTACAGCTTAAGAAGATGTTCCATTACAGAGTACAGCTTGAGAAAATGTTCTTTTACGTTTTCAATTTTGTTGCGAGAAGGTGTTTGATCCTTGATGAGAACAGTTTCTTCTATCCTTAACTCGCAAGAAGCTGAATTTCCTGACGAGATAATCCGCAGGTTATTATATGATATTAGACCACTAAGCGGTTCCTGACGAGATAATCTGAAGGTTACTAGATAATACTAGACCACTACATTACAAAGTTCCTGATGAAATAATCCGCAGCTGATATTAGACTCATGGATGTTCACGTGTATGGTGGATTTGTTGTTGTTTTAGCGCAAAGTTACAAAATGGGCGGTTTGCATTCTGTCCACCCAGAGGGAATCAAGCCCCAGCTTTTAGCATTATAAGTCTGTGTTACGTATTGAGAATTCAAAATAGTCCGAAACCGATATTTTAGTTAATTTACGCTATTTGCCAACAAGATTGACACACACACGCTGTTTTCGTTTTTACACAAATACGTTTTAATATATATATACAACAGTAGTTATAACAACAATTATTACGAATAATTACCACAAACAAAGTTTTCTAAAGAACAATTTCACTAACTTACAAATAACATAGAATCTTCTTTCTAGTTCAGAGTCTCCTTGATATCCAGGGTGTTAACTTGAAGTCGATG
>NW_013666217.1:141803-167631 GCF_000517525.1 Limulus polyphemus
TGCTCTATACTTTTCTTAAACAAACATATATAATATAATATAAATAAGCAGACTATATTCATAAATGGCATCACATGAAATTAAGTGAGAACCTTGCTTACAAAGAAGTGAAATGGTGTCCTAATGACACAGCAGTAAGCTCGAGGGCTTCTAGCACTAAAATTCGGTATTCGATTTCCGTGGCGGAAACAGCGCAGATGCTCAATTGTGTAGCTTTGCGCTAGGAGTAAACATACAAATGATAGAGAAATGTTATTTACCATCACGTTACAAGTAATGTAAGATACTACGCAATGTTCTATATCCATTCACCTCATAACTTATATTCCGCAAGAAATTTTAACATAAAATTCATAACATATCAATTCATCTTTCTTTCTAGCCTTCTCTAGCTGAGGTCATTGAAAGGCGGGAAACTGAGCGTTGGAGTAATTTATTCCGAATATAATGTTCTACCTAAGACCATGTTTGTGCGGTAGTTATTTCTGGACAGCAATTCCTGACTCGATATATTTTTCTTTGATATATCGTGCCATTCGTTTGTTCACTTTCACATGCTTGGGTCGACTTCAGTTTCTCAAAAAGTTATACGTTCTTAACGATATTTTTTTTCCGCACCAAAATATAACGCCTTCCGCAGACAAATACACCTATTTATTTAGATATAACAATATTCATCCTTTTACATATAATACCATAAAAAAGTTACGAAGAATACATATATAATACCATAAAAAACAGAAGTGAGAAAGAAGGTAACAAAAAGTATATGACGGAAACTGAAAAGAATACATTTGTTCAGTAGTAATACGGAATGAAAATTAAATATAAACTAAAATGAAAATGAATTTTCCAAACCAAACAACCTTAATATTTTCTCTTACAATATATTTCCAAGTTCCAAAGTGTTTGCTTAATTTTTTTTTTTTGCGTTTGACGAAACAATACTATTACAGAAAACTGACTAAGTTTATTCGCAACGTAATAGAGTTGAGAGGCTTAAGGTGGATGAGATAAAATAATGTTGAAGGTAATGCTGTATGTTGTCTTGAATAAAGTTTTTGTTTTTCTTCTGTCATTTTTTCCCCTTTAATGCTCTACTAAAAGAATTATAGTTTTATTTCATTCTCTCAACTCCGCGTCCAGAAGTGGCTCAGCGGTGAGTCTGCAGGTTTACGACGCTAAGATTCTGGTTTAGATACACGTGGTGACCAGGGCAGTACAGATAGCCCATTGTGTAACTTGGTGCTTAACAACAATCAATATCAACTCTGCCATTTGGCTCATATTCTATTTTTTATTTTATTTATCTCACAAAACGAACTTAAGAGAAATAGAATCCAAAGTGTTACACTTTCTCAAGAACATCGATCTAGCCATGAATTCCAAGAACACCAATTCCATGACGTTTCACTTTTGCAGCATCCAAATCTTCACATCTTGCGTTCAGAATATCTATTTGCATTTACTTATTTTACTTTTGCTACATTTCCTAATACATTATCTAAAGATGAATGTAAAAATAAATTGTTTTTCATTTTCTGTATCCAGTCATCTACGCTTCAATATGTAATTTGATAAAGTATGCAAAATATTCTTAACTTTTAAAGAAAAAAGTAAGAACGAAAATGGTTGAACGTTTGCTTCACACGTTTTGGTGCTGTGTGAACAGTCTAATTATATTCTATTTTTGGTTATGATTTTTATTAATCTATTATTTTTATTATAATTATTACTCTGTTTGTTTGTTTTTACATTTGCTTTAATACATTTTCTACTTTAGCACCTAAGTTTACAACCACACGCAAAATGTAATGACGTTTTTTTATCATATATCTTTACTGAATAATTGAAGCAAATGTTGCAAGATGAAAATTTTACTTAAAAATATATACAAGACACCTGGATCATTAATTTGTTTGTTTGTTTTTGGATATTCGCAGTAAACTACTCTGCGCTAGCCGTCCCTAAATTTGAATACATTAGACTAAACGGAAAGTACCTGGTCAACAACAGAAATCAGCAACTCTTTGGCCACCCTTGTCTGACCGAATAGAGGGACTTGACCGTCACCCTTATAACACGCACACGATTTCAAACAGAGACAGGATTTTCTTAAATTGGTAACATAGTGTGAACGCTGGACCCGTCGCTCTATAGTTCGGCACGCTAACTAGTGGGCCACGCTCGACCCGTATCATTAAAAGGCGAGATGCCTTTGTTTTTGTTTATCGGTAACGGAACTTCTCTAAAAGAAGCAACAGAAAGAACTAACCAGGACGTCAAAATGACACAGTTGACCTTGAAATTTTAAAATAAAGTTCAGTTACCTAAATTGCGAGTAAAAGTTCAATGGCAGTTTGCTGATTGTTTAATCTAGGCTTCATTTGAAGTATTAGAAGCGGCTCCTTCACCCGTAGCATTTTACTTTGATCATACTGGGATTTGGGACCACATCGTATTCACTTGTGCATGCCGAACAGTGCTTGAACTTTTATTCACAAGTTAGGTAATTGAACGTTTGTGAGGAAGTATTGATTTTGTATAAGTTATAGAAATATTTATCAAAGTTTTTATATTTCAATCAATTTCTTTCTGTTCGTTTATTTTTTGCAAAACTAGTCGTACAATAATAAAAAAACATTACTTGACTGAAAAATGAATGTGTTGTACATGCAGGAATTGAGAAACTTGAAGCAAACTACAGATAAGTCTATTTTAAAGGAAAATTTTAAGTCACTACACAAGGATAGTGTCATTTGCTCCAGAAGAACATCAATCAATAATTTATGTAAATTAAAAGAGTTTATACATGTTCTCAGTGAACTCGAGTTCTGATAACATGCAAATTTAGATTTATTTGTATATCATAACACACGTAGATTTCGTAACACAATGTACGTTAAAGTACGAATATTAGAAAGTCAGTCATACGTTGATAAAAGCACTATTTTATATTATAAAGTTAAATTAAGAAACATTACTAAATAAACGGATACATTTGTTAAAAATTTCCTTGTACTTTAAATAATTAAATGGCAATGCAGATACTTCTATTATATTTAACTGAAATAATTCTTTAGATTACAAGCCAAACAATGGCGTAGCCAAGAAACCTTTATCACTATGGCAAAAATACAAATACTTCTAAGTTAGGAACTTTCTTTTTGTTAACAGTGCTAAGCGTATATTCCTCTTTATTCTGATTCAGTTTTAAGTATACAACGACCTTATAATTCTTATATAAATATAAGAAATCTCTGAACATATCTAATGTTTAAAAAAAGGCTTTGTTGTTAAGCGCAAAGCTACACAATGAGTTATCTGTGCTATATCGAAACTCGGTGTTTAGCTGTGTGAGCCCTTAGACTTACCGCTGAGTCACTAGGGGGCGTCATTTCTTGGGATTGAGTGATAACGCTAAACGCTAATACGCGTATAAAGCATAGTGTTGCTACTACGCTAATGAAACCAAATCATAAAGATCCTTATATGACGAAACGATGGTTTGTTAGTGTAAGTGCAAAGCTATGCAATCCTCTATCTGCTCTATGCCCACGTCATGGAACGAGCTTTACATTCGTAAAGTTGTAAGTCCTGTAGCTTACCGCTAAATAACCGGTAGGAGAGAGGTGAAACGAAATGAATTGACTTTGGTTAATGTAACAAATAAGTCTGGCATGGCGTGGTGTTTAGGGATCTCGACTCGCATTTTGTGGGTCGCGAGTTCGAATCTCCATCGCTGATCTTATAACACAGAAGTATAAACGACAATATGCCTGTAGACTCAATTATCTGTCGAATGTTAGCACAGTTCGATATTTTCACTGGAGTCTGATATTATAACACAGAAGTATAAACGATAATATGCTTGTAGACTCAATTATCTGTCGAATGTTAGCACAGTTCGATATTTTCACTGGAGTCTGATATTATAACACAGAAGTATAAACGACAATACGCTTGTAGACTCAATTATCTGTCGAATGTTAGCACAGTTCGATATTTTCACTGGAGTCTGATATTATAACACAGAAGTATAAACGCCTATTTTCAGGTTTTGTGATTGTAAGTTTGTTTGTTTGTTTTGTAGATATGCACAAAGCTACACAATGGGCTATCTGTGCTCTGCCCACCACGGGTATCGAAACCCGGTTTCTAGCGTTGTAAGTCCGCAGACATTCCGCTGTGCCATTGGGGGGCATGTAAGTTTGAAGCTAGAATAAAGTTTGGTAGACAGTATTTTTAAAAATATATTTCCTATTTTGATAAACGCATATGAATCGATTAAAAAATAACAAACAGTTGTTATGATAGTTTATTAAAATGCACAAGTAGTTGGCGTGTGTCGGATACTGAATTGCAAAGTCCACGGTTCAAGCCTGCGATATAGAGCTGAGTACGTTTCAGCTATGGGCGAATTATAAAAGTGATAGTCAATTCAGTTATACGGATAAGAGAAGCCTTTAGGTAACAGATAGTCAGGAGATTTAGGGCGCACGACTCGTAATCTGCGGGTCGCGCGTTCGAATCTCTGTCCCATCAAATATGCTCGCTTTTTTTTCAGCCGTAGGGGCGTTATAATGTACAATCAATCCCACTATTCGTCGGTAAAAGAGCAATCCAAGAGTCAGCAATGGGTGTTGTCGACTAACTGCCTTCCCTCTAGTATGCTTGAGAATTTTCGATGATACATAAGTATCTAAGACGTCCCACAAGTTGTGAGCAACTGTGGGACTAGGAAAAAAAAGAGAGTAAAGCATCAAACATACACGCAGATGTTAGTATGACCAAAGGAAAGAATTTTAACCCACAGACTTGTTTTTCTGTGAAAAAGATTCAACACAATTTAAAATTATAATAAGTCTGTTTTAACAAATCATCTTCATTTATTAGAACAAAGAAAAAATAATACAGCCAGTAGAATGGAGTAATTCGTTAAATGTTTTATCTTTTATTGTTGTTCTTTTGTTCGGGTAATCTTTGATTGCGGACATTAAACATTTGATGAAAAAAATGATGTGAATGATGGTTTAAATTTGTAACTGCTGGGACTGAGTAAGCTTCTTATGGCACTACTTACACTAAGGATACTACAATGAGATACTGTGAATATTGGATGTATATTATGCTATACTATATATATATATATAGATCTGGTTCGCGACCCTTTTTCGTAAAAACGTGCTCTCCGCACTTTGAGGCCGTGGAAGCGCAATAAGAATGACGATCAAATTACACCAAGACTTGGCGGCGGTTGCTGTGGTCTAGCTGCCTTCTTCCCTCTGATCTCGCAGTTAAAAATTAGGGATAACTTTGCGCGGAATTCTGATACAAAACAAACAAGACGGATCAGTACGTTTTAAAATCAACCGGAATGTAATTAAGTACAGCAGTTTTATTAGGGCGCAAGGCACAGGGGCGATTGGTCCACCGGGACACCGAGTAATTGTCTGGTGAATCAGTGCACTTGACGCATTATTAGAAATTGATTTTAAATTTTAGTTGTTCAGCCAGTATGCAGCATGAAATATTGCCCTGGCTGGTTTTTTAATTCCAATCCACCACTCGTAAGGTAACACTATATTTGAACATAAAATAGTGACATTTACATTTTTTTTTTGAATACTTGTAAAGATTATGAAATGTTACTGGATTTAAAATACATTTTAGCAATAAGGGAAACATTCCACTCACAAGTCACCCAAAGCTACAGAAAGTCTAACTTTTATATTGAGCTATAAAAGAACCAATAAAAAACCGTGAATTACTATTAAATTTTATACACTTTCTGGTTGTCACGGCTTCAGCATGCCCCCAAGTAGCATGCTTATCATTCACACAGATTTCTCGCTAGCGAGGGGGTTAAGTGGGATTTGCTTCCTCAAATATCTATACATGTTAAATTAAGGCTCAATGTAGGCGCCTGAGTGCGACAGCAAAATATATATATGTGAAAAAACTTTTTATAGCTCCAGGCACCAAACAATGACCTGTTTTTTTAGGTTTAAGGCAACACTGTATTATATATATGGTAAGTAGTATCATCCTTTTTTATGTCAGAAATAATATAAATTCCAACCACAACTTTTGTTATTTATACCTAAAAAAATTCTGTGTCTTGATTCTCTAACTTGCGTTTATTTTAACATGTGAAATGAATGAAAAAATATTAATATATTTAAAATATCTATAGGATTTAAATTGATGCGTCTTTCATCTTTTAATGGTTACATCAGTTGCAATAGTTTATCACCGTAAAAGGTGATAATAATTTGGCCTTTGTAATTCATTAAAAATTGCCTTTAAAAGTTCTGAGTGAAAAAAAGAAGATATATCTCGAACAGATTATCATTAAAACCGATATAATGTTTTAATATTTGTTATTATGATAAATAATTAAAAACAACGTTTTGTATTTACACCATAAAAACTTTATTGAAGCCGTAACAAATATATGGCAAATAAATTTTAATAATGATAAATGCAAGGCAATGCATGTAAATTATTTTAATTTAAATTATAAGTATAATTTGGATGGGAATAACCTTAACAGAGTCACGAAAGAAAGGGATCTTGGTGTAATGGTTGATCAGTCTCTTAAGCCACCCAAGCATATGTGTATACTTATTCTTCTGTCTCCCAGTGTCTTAGCGGTAACTCCGAGAGGTCCTTGAAGCGTATATGAAAATACTACAAGCTACACAGAGGGCTAACAAAACTCTGTTCGCGCCGGGGAATCGAACCCCGGATTTTTCATTTGAGCCTGGGGGATACAAACACTCAAAAACGTAAGATTATCACTAAAGCTGCCTTGTCTCAAAAACCTTAGCCAGATGATTATCTCTGTTCCTGCGCAGATCTTTGTATATTTACTTTTTTTATATGTGTCATGGCTTAGAGACCAATAATGATATATTAAAACATCTACATTGCAAAGATATTACTGATTTAGTACGGCTATGGTTGTGGCTTTTGCTCATTTTCAGTTGATACAGCACTTTTAAGCCGGATTTTCCACAGACACATTTACGTTATGAGTTGGGTCTAAATATAAATACCCCACTCTTCTTTCCAATTTTTCTTAGACGACTAAACAAATATATGAGTTGACGTCGGTTTGACCGTTCTTCAGTCACGCAATATAATGACTCAAACATTTTATTTTGAATGAGTTTTCCGTTTCCGGTGAACTAGAGCTGAAAGAGAAACTACTTTAGAGGGTGGATTTTCTAGAAAATTTGTCACGCATTTTGCTTTTACACGGCAGGAGAAATGAAACATCGAAACTAAATTGTTTTATTATTACATTTATTCTTGGCTTCACAAGGATATTAAAGTCGGAGATAGAGATAATGAGGTCTTATAATATTGCAAACATTTAGGTTTGTTAGTAGTAAAATATACGGAGCCACAAATTTGTTTATAAAGTTTGTCTATGATTAGTTGAAAAGGATTATATACGACTTAATTTAGTTTGAAATATAACTCCTGAGCATTTTATGATTAGGTAATCTTCAATCCAGTTCTTTCTATGTTTTTCTCGTGTCTGTATTATGTTCATTGTTATGTCTTATTTAAAAACAAAACAAAAAACAACAAAACTCTACGTTACACAATCGGCTATCCTCGTTCTGTCTACCGCGAGAAACCGAATCCCAGAGTTTATCGTTGCAAGTCCATAAACTTACCGCCGACCCACTCAGCGACTTACTGTTATGTATTCCAGCCCAGACACTGATGTTTTAAATATCATAGACCATTCAGACTTATTCAGTATGCCAATGGAACTAAAGAAATTCAATCTCTCTCATGATTTGTTTTGTAAAATACAGATATTGATTCTTAATGAGTAATATAATTTTGCTAATTGTAGACAGAGTTTTCCAGATCTGTACTCTTAGAAATGCATTTCTGAATTTTCTCAAACACTAATTAAACAACAATTTCTAAATCCATTTCTCTACAAAGATTAGTTACGCAAGTTCAGTTGAAACTTTACAAACTTCAACCCCGGAAAAAATAAATGAAAATAACAGTATTCTCATATAACTTCTATTATACTTTACCCAAACGAATAGAATCTTTAGATTTGCTCTTAACTTTTCTTTTATGCAAGAGTTCAGTGCATGAATTGATTGCCTGTGGAAAAACCGGTCGAGGTTTCTTGAGAAGTCTCGAAGTTCTAATAGTTCTCCATTTGGAAGAAAATGTCTAAAATATTTGGTTTCTTTTTTTATTATGTTCCACCAAAGTTTAGTAGACGCATAGGAATATTTTATTTGTATAATTTCATTAGATTTTAAAACATTCTCTATGAGCCAATTTGAAGCCAAGTGTTTTTCAATCACTCACGCTTTAGAAAATGGAAAGCCAATAACGGAGGATTGAGAATATTTCTAAATCATGTATTTTACTTTATGCAAATTACAACTTCATATATACATTACATATTGTAGCTTGCAAAATAAATGAGACCATAGAAAACAAAGAGTACAACGAAGAAAAGCGTGTGACTTAGAATAACTGGAGACTGATTTCACTGAAAATATGAATTCTTATGAAACTGCTACATTTAGACGGAACCTTCACACAATTTCATTAAGTTACGCAAGTTGCAAATAAGTTTTTTCTTACTACGTGCATTTTTAATTACTAAAACAATTAATAGGAAAGCGAAGTACTGTGAAGACTGAAAAAAATGTGTTATAGTTTTATTATTATTTTTATATAGGATAAAATAAGGGAACGTAACGCATGTAACGTTATTTCTCATACAGATTTTTTTATTACGTTAGATTTTTGTCAATGGTTGATATTCATATCAACTTGTTCAGAACAGTCCCAAAAACAACATAAAACATTCTAACAGATACATATAATCTTGAATTTGTTTAAGTACTGGACTGAACATAAAAGATTACTTTCGGTTCTCTTCTAGTCCTAAACTGAAGAATGTAGGGCCCGAAATCACATCAGAAGTATTTAAAGATAAAATAATTAACATCCAGTCAAAATTTAATTATGTGGATCAGATCTAAGAGGTAACTTACAAAATTATTACCGAAGCTAATCCTACATATGCGTCATGTAATACGTTAACACATAAAAAAAGATGTACCTATAATGATTAGAATGAATTTAATCATCAGATGAGTATGTTCACCGTTAACGATATTTTCGGCTGTAATCCCAATATTTCCTCACGAGGTTTGGCCAGGTTAGGAGATTTAGGTTAGTCCTAGATACTTATACTAAGCTATCAATGCAAACTACTTTTTTTAAGTGTAAACACAATTTCAACAAAGACTCAAGTTCGTTTTTAATGAAATTTAGATTTAGAAAATTGAAGAATATCATTACTTACAAAATATGAATGACACAAGTCACCTGTTCCTAAGATTTACATAGCTTATCAACAAAAGACATGTGAATACATTTATAAGCCTTGATATAATTGTAATTATGTACATCCAACAGAAAAATGGAGAGGAATGTTAGAAAAGGACAGAAAATGAGCTAATTTCTTAGCTTTTGTCACACGATAAGTTGAATTACTATACCGATCACTGTTGATATGTGAACGCTGGAAGCTAGACAAAAGCATAGTTTTTCACGCAGCTGTCTGGAGAAGAAATACGATTCGATTTAGATTTTGTCAAAGACGTCACACCATTTGCCGAAAGTTCTGACCAAACTATGTTATTTCCTTATCCTGCATGATTAACGAGTCATGGAGAATACCAAACTATTCTTAATCCGAAACCAACTCTGACACTTAAAAAAAACAACAAAAAAAAACAGATGGAGCAAGAAGATAATCATGAAATTTATTCACACACACAACCGTGTCATAACATCCTTCCAGGACTGGTTGTACACCACAAAAGACTTGCGTTATCGATGATTTTAAAGCCCACTTCGTTTGGCAGGTAATTTTTCTTTTTGTGAGCATTCTATTTGAATGCATAAAAACTCAAGTCAAAGAAAATAATAAAAAAAAAATTTCAAATTAACAGAAAATGTCAATTAAACGAATTTTCTGAAGATAAAAATGAACCACATTGTAATTCTTTTATTAAACGCTCCTCACATACTTAGGGGGTTGTTATATTTGAATTTGGAAATGTTTATCACAATAACAAAGTTATGAAATTATGTGTATTAAATGGAAACTGGCCTGCTACGCTCGCTGGACAATCTGAAAAATCCTGAAAGTCGTAATAATAATTGAAATATTTTTCCTGATTGGCCAAGTTGTATTACTACATATATTACAAATCGTGTGGTTGGTTATTTGTGATAGACTTGATAACCTTTTAGAACAGTAAAAGCCAATAAAAAAATTAAATCCAAAAATGCTATTCAAATTGAAGATTTATCTTCTTCAACAGAAGCAGAATTGAAGAAACTTTTAATCAATGTTTTCTTCATTCACTACTGATGTAACATACTTTTAAGAATAAATATATATTTCCAAATTTAAAAAAAGCATGTAACTGCCAAGTAAACGCAGATAGAATTCACTGTTTCCTGTTTCATGCCACAATCGCTTTGATTAGTATATCTGCTGGCCGTGGTCGGTAGGTGCTCGTGTTGCAAGTGCTCAGTTCAGTGTTCGCTACTGCCTTTAGTATGCTTGTTGCTTGTTTTTGGAATTGCTTAGCCTAGAAGCGAATAACGGGGAAATAAGGTTATTTGGAAAGCCATTTTAAGGCAGATTGAAAATTATGCCAACCATACTTTTAAAAGTGCGCGCATTGAAATTTCATCTTCACATTCATAGCACTACGAAAAGTAATAACTGTATAATTTTTTATTATATCTGAACAAAGATTGGGGTATAAAAATTTTGCATTTATGTGGTTCTGGAATCAACAGTGAATGAAATTTTACAGACTTGTTCTCGACGCGCATAATATTCAGAATAAAACAAAACATTCGCCATTTTTAATTTTGGAGAATAGTGATAAGCATTCATATTTTATGCATAATAAGCAAACAATGTAAACGGAAAAGACTACAGTAATTTTGTTTCTTTCCCTATTTTATTTTGGTTACAAAACTATAATTTTGTTTGGTATCACTACTGATATCGCTGGTATCTGATATGAAACTTTAATATCATTATGGTATTCCACTAGTTATTGAGTTATGTTGTTCAATCCTTCTTTCTCGAAACCATCAGTTTGGAAAACAAAAACAAGCGTCTCATTGAATAACAATTTAATACACCCAAACATGCAGAGTATAAATAGAAGGAAATTTTTAAAGACTCGAGAACAGTACAGGTTCCTGTTTGAAGGACTAATGATCTTAATAAACTGTGATTAAGCATTAATAATAATTATATCACGCAAGGTTTAAGCACCAACGGCAAAAAGTGAATGTTAATATCTAATCACATTTAACTCAGATGTTTATTTTTGTACAATGCTTCTTTGACATACAAACTTTGAAAAATATGTTTTAAAATGTATTTTAGTGCCAGAGTGTGTCACTATATGTCAGGAATGATACTACAATGAAAAGTTTTTAGATATGTTAACTACAAATGTTGTTAACATATAAGAATAGTTTGTATGATATCAGGCGCTTAAATCTGTAGTTATAACATTGAAATTGTAATTTTGATTTAAGATACGTGTCGATAAAATGTGCAGTGTGTACTTAAAATAAGATGGGTTGTTTCAGCTTCAATAAAAAATATTATTTAATTCTCACACATGCACTATTCTTTGCGCTTGTGTATAATTAGTTGCTGCGTTTCACTTTGTAGTCCTAGTCGATCTATATAACTCTAGTGGAACAAGTAAATATACTGGGTGTTATGTCATAAAACTCCAGTGGAACAAGTAAGTATGCTGAGTGTTATCTCATAAAACTCCAGTGGAACAAGTAAGTATGCTGAGTGTTATCTCATAGAATTCCAGTGGAACAAGTAAATATGCTGGGTATTCTGTCATAGAACTCCAGTGGAACAAGTAAATATGCTGGGTATTCTGTCATAGAACTCCAGTGGAACAAGTAAATATACTGGGTATTATGTCATAGAACTCCAGTGGAACAAGTAAATATACTGGGTATTCTGTCATTGAACTCCAGTGGAACAAGTAAATATACTGGGTATTATGTCATACTCCAGTGAAACAAGTAAATATGCTGGGTATTCTGTCATAGAACTCCAGTGGAAGAAGTAAATATACTGGGTATTATGTCATAGAACTCCAGTGGAACAAGTAAATATACTGGGTATTATGTCATAGAGCTCCAGTGGAACAAGTAAATATACTGGGTATTATGTCATATAACTCCAGTGAAACAAGTAAATATACTGGGTATTATGTCATAGAGCTCCAGTGAAACAAGTAAATATACTGGGTATTATGTCATAGAGCTCCAGTGGAACAAGTAAATATACTGGGTATTATGTCATATAACTCCAGTGAAACAAGTAGGTATATTAGGCGTTACGTTATGGGATGCTAGTGGAATAAGCAAGTGTGCTGGGTGTTATGTCAACCTTCTACTTAAATCACCTCACACCTTCAGTCCGATAATTAGCCATTTGATCAGTTTATCATAAATTGAAACTAGCCATGTTACCTGTTGACATTCGAAACTGATGATGTTGCAAACTTAACCTTTCAAAACCGAACCTATATTGTTTCGTAGGGTAAGTAAACTAGTTTTTCTTCTGATTTCCTGAAGATGGTGGAACTTTTTCGAACGAAACATGTAGAGTTTTGAATTGTATATTTGACTTTCAACTGATACAATCAATTATTCTGCATTTTTAAACGTTGAACGTTATAATTTATTTTATGAGATCTGTGCACAAGAATGGTCATAGAATCTATTGACTAATCCGCTATTTACATAATGTTTATTTTGAGCAGCGATATATTAGTTTAGTAATGTGTAACTGAACAAACATTATGATACCATGAAATTTCTGGTTGTTTGTGCAAAATACCGTAGTCACTATTCATTTCCCCAGAAACAACCAAAACTCACTGTTTACAGTGGTAGTTCGTTCGATAGATAAGCAAACAAAAGATATTACAAAGTGTTTGAAAATAAATATAAACATTGAAAGATAATACAACAAATTTTGTTGGCATTACCACTTTAACATTTTTGTACAGATGTGTATCCAGGATTTTCAGTTAGGAGGGTGGTGGCCGATTTTAAAATAAGTTGTTTGTCAAAGATACACCCTTATCGCGAACATTGTTCTTAAAAAGACACTAATTTAAACAACAAAACGTTTCTGATATATTTGGTGCTCGTAAAGATTCACAACTATTTACAAAGTAAAATACACCACAGACGTTAGAACCGTCATATTGTCACCCGCATTTGTTATTGTTACTAAAGTCACAGTGACTTGGAATAGAAGAGCTGGGTGAGTAAATATATTTAAAACTAGAGGGGCACTCAGGAGAGCGCATACCTCCGCACCCAGCATTGGTCATATTCGGCCCTAAAAAAATACGAAAATGTGTCCGTATGTCCGTTGGTACGACAATGAGGAATAGTATTATACATATGTCCACGAAGTTTCATCAAAATCCGATCATTTTTGACTGAGTTATAGAGCAAAAATAGTGTAAAAAATCGGTCCCCATGTCAACATATAGGGATTTTTTGGATTTTCGAGACCTTGTTGTAACCTTGAACTTTGATCATAACCATCCAAAATTTAATTACTTCTAAGTTAGGTCATATTATACCAACTTTCGTTCAAATCCATTCAGCCGTTTTCGAGAAATCTTGCTGACAAACACACACATACACATATAGGAGTGAAAACATAACCTCCGTCACCTTTGGATTTATAGATAGTGTTATATGTCACATGACCACTATAGTTAGAATAGTTCGACCTTAATTATAGGAAAAACAACAGGATGGTCCAGATCGGTTTAACCACATCATGAATCCGCATCTGGCTATCACAGAAACATTTACTTTATTTTATCTGTTTCCGTGTTACGAAGCGTTCGATTTGGAAATCAGTTAATTAACCCCAGCACCCACCGCCAATCTTGGGCTAATCTTATATGCTTAAAGAGTGAGAGTTGAGAGACACTCTTGCAGCGCACCTACGAATTGATTCGTGTTTGGGCAACGAATCGCGAATCATAAATATTCTGATTCAAAGTCTGGGCACGCTAACCACTGGGTTACATCCGGTCAAAGTGTTCGATGCAGCTTACGTGTAACACTTTCCTTCACTGTAGCAGCCAAGCTTTAAGTTACATTTTTCATACAGTTTCGGTTTTAAAAAAGAGAAATTTTCCCAAACCTCCTTTCCTAATTACGAAATGGAAGGTCTGATTCTGTTTTTGTTGTTTAATGTTTTTTATCAGACCCATCAGGCCTCATTACCTCGCGTCCTCAGTAGAACACATAGTAATTTCAGAGACACTTTGCTGACACGCTTAGAATCCTGACATTCCCCTAGAGTATAAAACTAAGTGGACATTAAGTGCTTAATTTCGACACTTTGTGTTTTCGTCATTTTCTTTCCCTTTCTTCATTAGTTTAATTGTGAATTTAGAATTTCCTAGAGAACTTCTACTGAGAATTAAGTATTTCTGTCGTAATATTAACGACCCTTTGTAATAGCAAATTCATGTTTTCATCTACTTCTATTCAGATTCCTTACCATATATTTTTGTGAGGGAATATTTAATGATCTAATATAAAACACATTTGTTAACTCTAACTGTGACTACAACAAAGTTGGTATAAAAACACTTTCTGTTTCCAATAATTATTATCTTTCTGAGAATCTAGCCCCGCAATTACAAACATAAACATATCTAAACAAAGATCTTTAATATAGTTTCATAACGGATATCATATTAAGTGTCGAGTTCTTTTTGAGGCTATTATAAATGATCATCATAGTTAATTTTTCAACTTAAATGTTTAACTGTACGTTTGCTTTTAAATTATCACCGTACTAATATGTTTGTTCGATCACAAAGTCTTTGACGTTGCAGTTGCGACTTTAAAATTTTGGGTAGCATAGTAATATAAGGTACTGGTATTTTCAACCTTAGTGGCACTTCATGCACACATGGACTAAGAAACCAGGTCATAAACCCCTAGGGTTCAAGTATTTTTTAATTATTGAACAGAGGGAGGGCAATTAGTGAGCAACATCCGTCGGCACAAGAACTTTTACGGTTCTTTAAGCAACACTACAGGATGGATTGTTACTTTTATAACGCCATCACAGGTGAAAGTGTGGTATTTATTCAGTGGCGTCACAACTTGAGTCTTGGATCTTCGAGTCCACAGTCCGATATGATAACCACTAGGCAACATCAAGCTCTGAATAAAAAGAATGTCGAAAACTGTATGGTCTTGTCGAAAGGAACGCTGCTAGTCAGACATTGTAATGGCGTTCAAAATCAGTTGGTTCCGTACTTTCCTTAAAGTACAGAGATAGAATAAATCTTTAGTTATAACGTCGCTAAAAACACATTTAGAAATAATTCATCGTTACGCATTGAGATATCTTACAGTATTGTTCTATGTGTGGACCAGTTCTGTCCTAGTGATTATCGTACCCCGATTGTTTATTCGAGGGTTCATTGTTCGTGACCCGAGAAGGCAAAAACTCGCTTAGCGCTTTAGTGCTGTCGATACATCATGTTTGTGAACGTCAAACCCCATAATTAGGTTTGTTTGTAGTCAAGCACAAAGCTACACAATGGGCTATATGTGCTCTGCCCACCATGGGTATCGAAACCCGGTTTCTAGCGTTGTAAGTCTACAGACATACTGCTGTGCCACTGGGGGTCCCATTATTAGGTCAGAGGAGGTTAATCTAGGAGTTGTCGGTTGGTGTTTTTGATTGGCTGCCTTTCTTATAATCTACTGGTTCAAACTTAGGGTCAGGTACTTACAGATAACTCCAGTGTACTTTTGCCTGAAAACTAAAACAAAACAAAAACGAATGATACTCTAAGTGCCAAAATGTGTTTTTATTAGAATTTAAAAAAAAAAATCAAGATCTGAAAGACAAATTCCAACGCATATTTGTTGACCCTTGATACCAAGAAACGTTTTTGGATTTTTTCATATCACAACTGACAAAAGCTGATCGCCATTTTCTTAAATAAAAAAAAATTATTGCTAAAGAAATGTTTTCGAAAACGAAAATAATTCAGGTGTTTGCACGAATGACGACAATGTTATAAATGCATTGATTTCTCTAATATATGTTGTTTAAGAGAGAACGAATTGTACAAACAATTTAATATGCTGAAGATTATTTCTTCTTTTTCAGGAGCCCCCCCAATAGCACAGTGGTATGTCTGCGGACTTACAACGCCTGAAACCGGGTTTCGATACCCGTGTTGGGCAGAGCCCAGATAGCCCATTGTGTAGCTTTGTGCATAATTCCAAACAAACAAACAAACTTTTTCAGTATACAGAGTCCCTCAGTGGCACAGCGGTATGTCTGCGGACTTACAACGCCAGAAACCGGGTTTCGATACCCGTGGTGGGCAGAGCCCAGATAGCCCATTGTGAGGCTTTGTGCATAATTCCAAACAAACAAACTTTTTCAGTATACAGTGTCCCTCAGTGGCACAGCGGTATGTCTGCCGAATTACAACGCTAGAAACCGGGTTTCGATACCCGAGGTGGGCAGAGCACAGATAGCATATTGTGTAGCTTTGTGCATTATTACAAACAAACAGTATACAAGCCAAAGGCGTCGCTAGGCACTGGCACACGGGATCCGTGCCCCGATCCTATTTGACAGTGATCCTATTTTATGGCGATAAAAAACAGGATAACAGTCTCTGAGTTTTGTTGCAAAAAATGACATCATTGTAACAGTTTAAGAAGATGCTATTAAGACAAATGCTTCAAGATTTGGTATCAGGAAGTGTCATCAGGGTAACAGTCCCTGGGTTTCGCTGCAAAAAAAAATGCCATCAGGGTAACAGTTTCTGGGTTATTTCAGGAGATGTCTTCAAGACAACAGCTTCTGGGTTTGATTGCAGATTTAATCAGAATAACAGTCTCTGAATTTGGTTTTAGGTTGTGTCATCAGGATAAAAGTCTGTGGATTACGTTTCAGGAAATGTTATCAGGATAACAGTCACAGGGTCACGTTTTAGGAAAAGTAAACAGAGGAGCAAAGTTTCAAGGAATGGAAACAGAAGAACAGTTTCTGGATTTTTATGTTTGAAGCCATGTCAAAGAATAAGTGCCACTGGGTTATGTTTCAAAGCATTAAAGCAGGAGATATTTTTTTGAAAGGTTTGTGTTGGATATTTGGTAAAAGATTTAATCAGGAGAAAAGTATCCAGGATAGATATAAGCTGAAAGTAAGTACAGTTATCTACAAAGGTACTGACCCAGGTCGCTTGTTTCTCAAGATATATTCATGCAATTTGGATCTTTTATTATATGAACTTTGAATAATTTAGTTTTTAGAATATATAGAAGGCAAGGTATTTTTGAAGGCATGTGATTATTTCTGATTTGATCTACTACTACCTTAATTCGTTACTTCCACCTAATGTTGAGTGTTAATCGCACGTCATGGTGCTGCCTCGTACTGCCAATAATAACAAAGAGAGGGCGCTCAAAGTTCTTTCTAGCCATAGAAGGTGATGCAAAGGTTTGGTTTGTTATGAATTTCGTGCAAAGCTACACGAGGGCTATCTGCGCTAGCCGTTCCTAATTTAACAGTGTAAGACTAGAGGAAAAGGAACTAGTCATGACCTCCCACCGCCAACTTTTGGGCCACTCTTTTACCAACGAATAGTGGGATTGACCGGCACATTATAAGGCCTCTACGGCTGAAAGGGCAAGCATGTTTGATGGGACGGGGATTCGAACCCCTAACCACCTGGCTATGCTGGGCCGTGATACAAAGGAGCGAGTGAGCAAACAGTTTAGTAATATTAATCAATAAAGTTAGATAAATGTTTCATACCAATACTTCAGGGGTATATAAATGGTTATAGCTATTAGACTTTTGATTGTAATACGTGCAGATTTTAACTTTGTAACCATTTAAAGATTTGTGATAGAGTTTTAAAACGTTGCTGTTTCTTTTATATTTGTATCTACATTTTCATATTAACCAACTGTGGACACATGCCTATCTTTATAGATACCATAATAAATGTTATTAATTGCTTTTTAAGAAAATCATTGCTGTATGATGAAAAACTAAGTGAATTCTTTTATAACAATTATTTACGTAATTTTAGCATTTCAGCACTTAAACGTTGATAATTTCGTAAAAACAATGCTTATCATCTGTAAATGTACATGGTAGGACATATAACCTGGTTACTTTCTCTGCCTCTCCGTAGTGGCTCAGCGGTAAGTCTAAATGCTTATAACGCTAAAAATACCTGAAGTAGGCAGAGCACAGATATCCCGTATCTAGATTTGCGCTTAACAACAAACAAAAGCCTTCTCTACCAGGAGTTCCTTAAGAACCTATAGGGCAATATTAAGTACTGACTGACGTACTCGTTTAACGCATAGGGAAGACACAGGATCTCCAGGGTTGACACTTGAGGTCAGATCCTTATGTTACTTTTCGGGGGCCCTAACGATACATGTCATGTTTAGTAACAATCGATTCAGTGTTTCATTAGTTATAAGCTGACACACACACAGACTTTTGTCATATATTGATTTAGAAGATCAAGACTGCTTACTTTCAATCGATTTTAATTCAATTTTTAAGGGAACGTGTAAAATCGACTGGTGATGAAATAAGCAAGTAATAACGCTGTTTAAAAGTAGGTTTAGATACAGAAAAAATAGTACAGACGTTGCTTGAATTTGAATTTTGCTCACAGGAACTTTTTTCCACACTTGGGTTAAATTAAAACGATTAACAATGGCTAGTGATAAGCAAACAATGGAACAGCCTATTAACGAAAGAACTAAATATATAAGAACAATATACCTAATCAAATGTTAAATGGCGATCTAAACAAACAAGGTTAACATTACGCCTAACATTTATGATAAAAATCACGTAAACTGCACGGGTTTCAACAATAACGGTATTTATGACGTTAAAGTCAAGGGAATGGCACGTTTTGACAGCATTAAGAGTAAGACGCCAGTGACGGTACTAGACAAGTTATTTGTTGACAGTAATCTGAAGGACTTTGTTAATAGAAACCATGGTTGAACAAATAGTCACCAAAGCAGTATCGTCAGCATATTAGTGTAGGTGAACAGGAAATTGAGGTTCAGTTATATCCGTTACCTAGTGACTATAGATTAGAAGAGGAGAGGGTACCGAGCCCTGAGGAACTCCCGCATGATGAGTGAAGTGCAGAAAAGAGTACCATTGATGGAGACAGCTGCATGACAATTAACAAAGAAATGAATCATTCAGAGATGTGCTGATGGTAAAGACATATTTCCTAGTTTATAGATCAGACCCTGGTGAAAAACTGAGTCTAAACCTCGTTGAAAATTGAATAAAACCAAACAAGAGGGTCTGTTGGTATCATACAGGTAGGAAAAGGTATCGGACAATGACAGAAGTTTGTTCAGTGTAGAGAGATGTGGATGGAACTCGGCTTGAGTACTAGACTGTCGGAGATGAATATGTGGAGGTGTCGTGCAAGGGTCTTGTGAAGGTTGATCGGATGAATTAAAGCAGTAGGTGGCAATTCAGGCTTAAATAAATAGAAGGAAGTGTTCCAGATGACAGTGACAATAAGTGACACCGTCAATAGTTAGGCCTATATCACGGCGATCCTCGAATGCAAGTCATGATGAGCTAATTTCAAGTACATTCTTCAACAGAATGTTCTGTCGGTGGAAGAAGTTCTGGAAGAGAGCGAGCTGTGAGTGAGAGAAATGTCGTCAGAGTTTGTGTGGTCTAGAGAATGACGATCAGGTGCTTAAAACAGGTGTCCATGCTAACAGGTAAAAATAGTAGTCTTTTAAGAAACAGGTACTGAGTGTTCCATAGAAAATGGATATGAAGGTGAATTCGTCAGTGGGAAAGCGATAAATCTACAGATTTACAACGCTACAATCCAGGTTCGGTGGGCACAGCAGATAGCCCATTGAGGCTTTGCTCTAAAACACTGAAAGAAACAAAACTGTTTAGATCCCTAGTTTTTGTTCCCCGGTGGCACAGCGGTAAATATACGGATTTATAACTCAAATTCCGTGGTTTAATTCCTTTCAGTGGACACAGCAGATAGTCCAATGTGGCTTTGTTCTAAATCAAACCAACAATAACCTCTGAACCGTAAGTAATTTGAACTTGAGAGAAAGGAGTGAAATGTTGAAACAGTCCAAATCTGATTCCATACCTGCGCAGTGATTTGTGGGAGACAAATATATATCTAAAACTGTATTTTTTTTTTACATACCTCTCAGTTGGAATTCAAAATGAAAATATTAAGAAAAACGAAAGTGAAAAACAAAACACATCTGCAACTTAATTAAGTGATTTTTATGACAAATGCTAGACCTGTTGGTTTCCAATAGCTTCTTTAGCTTTCCGCGTTTAAATCATAACTTTTAAGGTTTACGTTTAACTTCACAAATTTACAGCATTTAGAGAAAAACAGAATTAACATTATTATATTCAAAATATTTCTTCTCTCTGTAGAATATCAAATCGTCTCCACTGTCTGTTTAAATATTTAAACAAGCGCTCATATCATGTTATTATGTATGTTCACTGATATATGATATTTTATTAAGTTTATGAACAACATAGTTATATTAAACTTATGGTGCTGATTATCAGTAACTTTCAAAATTTACTACTTTCGTTAGCAACAGAATTTTTAAGTAAAATGTGTTCTGGATTTTGTAGCCCTCCCCTCCCCCCAGTGGCAGAGCGGTATGTCTGCTGTGCTGACTTATATTGCTAGAAATCGGGTTTCGATACCCGTGGTGGGCAGAGTACAGATAACCTTTTGTGTAGCTTTGTTCTTAATAACAACCAACTGAATTTTATAAATATTCTTTACCTGAGAGCTCTGTCTTTATAGCATTATAATAGATGGCGTTATAAATATTATTCCGAGCTCTTGTTTCGGAATTTGTTTTCATGTTTTTCAGGGATACCAATCATCGCTAACTAGTTACGCACGGGCGTACTCAATAAATTAACAGTCACTGGCTTTGGTCGTTCAATATATCAAACTGGTAATGGTTTTTGTCGATGTATAAAAAGAAAAGTACGATAACAAAATCGAAAGAATTAACACAAGAAGTCACAAAATCTGCTCTGAAGTCCTTGTATATAGCATACGTTTAGTAGACAAAATCTGCTCTGAAGTCCTTGTATATAATGTATGTTTGCTGGACAAAATCTGCTCTGGAGTCCTTGTATATAGCGTACGTTTAGTAGACAAAATCTGCTATGAAGTACGGAAAGCTTTTCTGAATTCTTCCTGAGAGTTTGTTTGTGTCTAGTTAAGCACAGAGCTAAACAATGGTCTATCTGTGTTGCGCCCATCACGAGTATCGAAAGCCGGTTTTTAGCGTTGTAAGTCTGCAGACATACCGCTAAGCCATTGGGGGGGGGGGGCATTCCTGAGAGGTAGAAGTTTATCAAAAAGGTAAAAAATCTAATATAAGCAGATACATTTTATGATGTCTACAAAACCAACCAATTAAATGAAAATTATGCCGCATTGATCCCATCTCCAAAAGATCCTGAACTATTTTTTCCCGAAGTGTATGTATTTTCTTTCAATTCTAACCCTGTTTCTAATTTTGTGTATCGCTAACTTTTAAATTGAGTTTTGCGTTTTCTACAAGGTTACTTATGTACAAAGCTCTCATAGTAACTTAAATCTAAAGAAGAATGTGAATGAATATCACTGGAACTGTAATGTGCAGGCCTTTGGCAAAAACTAAATGAAGAGAGAGTGAATTCAACCCATTAAATACCACTTTAATCACCAACAGCCCCCCCAGTGGCACAGCGGTATGTCTGCGTACTTACAACACTACAATCCGGGTTTCGATACTCATGATGGGCAGAGCACAGATAGACAATTTTGTAGCCTTGTGATTAACTTCAAAACAACAAGTACCTACATGGACATTCAGAGTATGCACCCGAAAAACTGTGGTTGTACTAGTATTTCCCTGTAAAATCATAAAATATAAGCACACAATAGTTGTCAGGGAGAGAGGAAGGAAAGGAGTTAACATTACACCTGGCCATTCCAAGCCTTAAGATAACCTAAATGACCTGAAATCTATGAAGAAGAAGTATTAAACTGAACATATCTGTGACAACACAATAATACATACAAGAACAAGCAAATGATCTGAACCAATAGTCTATCAGCGAATTTTAAAACTGTTTTGAATTCGACTATTTGCCTAATATGGCTTGAGTTTTATATGATATTAAAACTATTGACATAGAGCTAACAGTCTGGTAGTAACTTTAAGGAAAGAATTTTTAGTCGATCATTTGCGTAATGTAGCATGTGTTTTATATTAGACGCTTATGGTTTTGTTCTTTATGTGAAACCAAAGAAAAATACGTGTCGCGGTTCTTGAAAAAAAATCTCTCACTTCTGATTTTTTTTTAAAGGAAGACAAGCTAACGAACTGTGAAATGGCTGAAGTTAATAAAATAAAGAGTAATGCTCCGGTACTTGATTATCTTTACACAGACAATTATCGACCATGAAAACAGCTCTTTTCTTCGTCTCTCGATAAGCTTCAACGTTTATAATTATATTTTCTTGTAAATTGAAAGAAAAATTCATTGTACGTGTGTGAAGGACATCTTAATAAACAGAAGGAGAAATAATCGCTAACACTGGATTTCCCTTTGATAATTGTTGATTAGTTGAGAAGGACTACACTAGTGTTGCTCTTCCTGTACCATTGTTCTAACTTGACGAGAAGGACTACACTAGTGCTGCTCTTTCTGTACCATTGTTCTACCTCGACGAGAAGGACTACACTAGTGTTGCTCTTCCTGTACCATTGTTCTAACTTGACGAAAAGGACTACACTAGTGTTGCTCTTCCTGTACCATTGTTCTAACTTGACGAGAAGGACTACACTCTAACTTGACGAAAAGGACTACACTAGTGTTACTCTTCCTGTACCATTGTTCTAACTCGACGAGAAGGACTACACTAGTGTTGCTCTTCCTGTATCATTGTTCTAACTTGACGAAAAGGACTACACTAGTGTTGAATTCAAATTCGATGACGAGGAACCCACTTTGAAACTACCTGATGATGACAAAACCTTATCGAAACGTTGTACATTTGCTGTTATGTTAAACTTATATTAAAGTTTTTCTTCATTACCCATTCAAGCCGTCTCCAACCATCATTACACTAGTGTTGCTTTTCGTATACCCTTGTTCTAACTCGATGAGAAGGACTACGCTAGTGTTGTTCTTCTTGTACCATTGTTCTAACTTGATGAGAAGGACTACTAGTGTTGCTCTTCTTGTATCATTGTTCTAGCTTGACGAGCAGAACTACACTAGTGTTGATCTTCCTATGTTGTGGTTCTAAATTGACGAGAAGGACTACACTAGTGTTGCTCTTCTTGTACATTGTTCTAACTTGACGAGAAGTATTACATTAGTGTTGCTCTTCTTATATCATTATTTTAACTTGACGATAAGAACTAAACTAGTGTTGTTCTTCTTACCATTGTTCTAACTTGAGAAGAAAAATGTACACTAGTGTTGCTCTTCCTGTACCATTGTTCTAACTTGACGAGAAGGACCACACTAGTGTTGTTCTTCTTGTACTATTGTTCTAGCTTGATCAGAAAGACTACACTACTGTTGCTCTTCTTGTATCATTGTTCTAACTTGACGAGAAGGACCACACTAGTGTTGTTCTTCTTGTACTACTGTTCTAACTTGATCAGAAAGACTACACTACTGTTGCTCTTCTTGTATCATTGTTCTAACTTGAGGAGAAGGACTACACTAGTGTTGCTGTTCTTGTACCATTGTTCTAATTTGATTACGATGAAAAAAAATGACGAAGTTAATGAAATTTATGCTCTGGTAACATATAGTGTATATAACAAAAAATATAAGGTAATGATTTTCCTTGCTAATTCAATTACTTAGTTTGTTGGTTTGTATTATTTTTATGACTATTCTTCTTCTTCCATTCAGTGATTATATGCCAGTATTACATAACTTACGAAGAGAAGTTTCCTATTGAATATCCTAATACATTTATAGCCCCTGCCGTATATTGACAGTGTAGTTTTCTTTAACATTAATAATAACATGAAAACTGATGAAAAGGTCGGTAGCTATGCTTCTTTCATATACAGCTAAAATGTTTACATACTGTTCTATATTTATGTTATTATCTACATGTATCAGTAGTTATTGAGCAAATGCCCGAGTGGTAACAGAGAAGGTAGCTTATAATCTGACAAACATGTACGAGTTATTATTCTGGTCTGGAGCATCTGTTCATCAAAACACATATACACACACACACCTGCTTTGTATAAAAGGGTGTGCTTTTGGTATACTCTTTTTCGAAACATATCAACGTTTTGTTTAGATAGTTTACCTGTACTTGGTGTACAGTCATGTCTAGTAACATGTCAGAAGTTATAGGGCGTCAAATTGTTCGACTGTTCAGAAATGATATGAAGCAAACGGACATTGCCAGAACAGTAGGTTATCCCCCTGCGAACTGTATCTAGAATTTTGAAACGTCATCAGACTACAAGAAACGTTTTCCCAGGAAAATCTACTAGTAGACGCCAAAAAATTACTGCCCGAGATGACCGTGTTTTAATCAGATTATCATATCATGGCTGAAAGAAGTCTAACGACAGGAATGGCATGAACACATTCATTCCATGGCCTCCAGAAGAACAGTGAATAGGAGATTGATCGAACAAGGTTATTATTCAAGAAGGGCCATTTGTAAACCGATATTAGCCAGAATTCACCGACACCACTGTGTTACTTGGACAATACAGCATGCCAACTTACAGTTAGGACATATATTTTCAGATGAGTTCTGTTAACGGGTTTTTAAAGCTAATGGTAGGATCTGTGTTCGTCGTTTGCCCGGAGAACCGATGAGGGAGTCCCTCCCCCCAGTGACACAGCAGACTTACAACGCTAGAAACCAGATTTTGATACCCGTGGTGGGCAGAGCACAGAGAGCCCAAAGTGTAGCTTTGTACTTAACTACAAACAAACAAACAGATGAAGGAAGACTGGCTTTACCATAGGGATAACACAGGAGGTGGTGCAGTACATGTTTGAGCAGCTATTCATCATGGTGGAAAAACTGGTCTTCATATCCTCCAGGGAAACGTCGATGGCGCCTCCTACAGACATTATATAGAGACGATATTTCTGCCATATGCTAGGGCAAGGTTTGGCAATAACTTTGTGTCCCAGGATGACAATGCCATTCCCAAAATGCGCGTATTGTACAGGATTATCTCAACCATAAAGACGTTACAAGATTGCCATGACCAGCAAAGTCTCCGGATTGTAATCCCCTTGAGAACTGCTGGGCAGAACTGAGCCGGAAAAATTTCTAACCACGACCTTAAACTAACTACTGTAGCTGAGTTGCAGCGCTTTCTAGTGACAAGTTGGGATGAAATCACAGTGGATTACGTCAATAACCTCATCGACAGCATGCCACGTCGCCTTGTGGAGATGATTAGAATACGAAGAGGACCAACCAAGTACTGAATGTTTAATATGAACGCTATACATAATAATTTGATATTATATTTTGTCATTATATATGTTTTAGGTAAGGTTTTGTTGTGATAGGTGAAATGCTGAATTACA
>NW_013666217.1:167781-176060 GCF_000517525.1 Limulus polyphemus
AACGCTATACATAATAATTTGATATTATATTTTGTCATTATATATGTTTTGGTAAGGTTTTGTTGTGATAGGTGAAATGCTGAATTACACATCTTTCTATAAGTGTTTGATAAAATTGTTTTATGTTCTAATAAATCGTTTATGATGTCCGTAGAACTTGTCTCTTTACACAAAGTACATATGTAGATATTTAATATAACATGCATTTCTCAATTTGACAGTGCTAAGTGCATTTGTATTCCATCTTAATAATAATGATCGTATTTGATACAAAATATGCAAACATTTTGTCCAAGACTGTATATATTGATAATTATATATATATATATATATAATTAGTTTCATATTCGTTTATCTTATTTGTTCTTATAAAACTTAGCGTTCAGACCTCCTATCTTTCAAGATCAATTCTATAAACAGTAAATACTTCAGTCTTTAGTGGTTTTGAGCCCCTAAAGACTCTTCACATTGAACCAAACCTGCGATGTTTTCTTACGATAAACTTTGATTTCTACGTGCACCTGCTACGGATTTCATTGACTTTGGCTATTGGTTGATAAAGCAAAGCTATAATTTGTTTGTTTCGGATATTAGCGCAAAGCTACACCAAGGTTATCAGCACTAATATTGAACTGACAGACTAAAGATAATGCAGTTAATCAAAAGCACTCTCCGCCAACTTTTGAGCTACTCTAATCTAATAGTGCGGTTTGACTGTCATTCTTGTACCACACCCACGGCCACAAAGTGAGGAACCCGATTTTTTTTTCGGCGAGGGGACGCGAACCACGGACTCTCGTATCCTCAGACCAGCATGCTAACGTATAGCCTGGAAGTGAAACAATAAAGAGGAAAGTTGTTTCACGAAGTTTTGCATGTTTTTGACAACTTTCTGACAGATCGTGATTTAAGTTGAATTTGTATGATTTCGAATGTATTTCTAGTTTTCTAATTCTTGGCAAGTGACGCCACATGTATGATGAGCGAGATGTAATTAACAAACTCTTTATAAGCAACACAGTAGCTTAGTTAATTAAAGACAATTAATTACATGTAAAAGAAACACCAGCACATACATCTTGAAATATTAATAGCAAAATAACAAAGAAAAATTAGTTTACGGGACTGTAAGAGAAATACAAATCTAATTATAAGAAGTTGTAAGGAAAATAAATATCTAATTGTACGGGGGGTGTAAGAGAAATAAAGCCAAATAAGTAAAAAGTTGCATATAACTTGATACACAGATTTATGAAAGGTATACTTCTAGCCTAAACTTAACTCATTTCATATTAGACCTCAATATAGCTAGATATTTTTTTCTTTAAAGGGAAATGATTAGGAAGTTCCATCTGCCACCTTGCGGTCATTATAGTAACTACAAACGATGACAATTTTAAATCAAGTTGTCACAATCTGAGGTTCTCGGGTTCGAATCCCCGTTACTCTTTCAGCTGTGGGAGCGTTACAATGTTACGTTCAATCCCACTATTCGTTGGCAAAAAGGGTAGCCTAAGAGCTGGCGGTGGTTGGTATTGACCAGTTGCCTTCCCTCTATTCTATCACTGCTTAGTTAGGGACGGCTAGCGCTGATAACCCTCGTGTAGCTTTGCGCGAAATTCAAAGCAAACCAAAGTCATTGGAAAGTCAGAAAATAATTGTCATTCTAATCATTCTCATTTTCTAGGAAATTCGTATAAACGTTTCAAAGCAGCTTTGTCTACACTTAGAAACAAACCTTTTAATTAGACTAATTTTCGTTTACCTTATCATGAAAACTATCAAAACAAGCCTTTATTATTTACACACGGACAAATAATTTTTAAAGCAGGGATAAGAAAACAAAACAAAAATCATTGTCCTATGGATATTCAGGGGCTTTGGGTTATATCAATGAATCCAGCAGACACAAGGTGTATTGTAGAAATGAATTTCATCGGACTTTAACAGTCCTTTCAGCAAAAGTCATAAATATTATACTGAACCATAAGCAAGTGTGGGCTTATATAGCTATTCTGTGGATCGTTTGTTAGAATTGGTTTTTTGTTTTGTTTTTTAAGCGCAAAGTTACATAAAGGAATATCTGCGCCGTGGCCATCGCGGATATAGGACCCAAATTTTAAGTGTTATAAGCTCCCAAACTTACCGTTTAGCCACCAGGGGCTCTCTATAAATCGAGAGCAGATAGTTGAGAACTAAAAATGAGTCGGTGATGAAGCGCTTCATTTTATGCAAAATAAAGCATACAAGGGTTGGTGATAGGCCTAGTTACTAAGGATAAGCCCGCCGACATCTTTCCTAGAAACGCTTCATTATATGCACATATTACAAAGTATACAAGGGTTGGTGATAGGCCTAGTTACTAAGGGTAAGCCCGCCGACATTTTTCCTAGAAGCGCTTCATTCTATGCATATATTACAAAGTATACAAGGGTTGGTGATAGGCCTAGTTACTAAGGGTAAGCCCGCCGACATCTTTCCTAGAAGCGCTTCATTCTATGCATATATTACAAACAAAGTATACAAGGGTTGGTGATGGACCTAGTTACTAAGGGTAAGCCCGCCGACATCTTTCCTAGAAGCGCTTCATTCTATGCATATATTACAAACAAAGTATACAAGGGTTGGTGATAGACTTAGTTACTAAGGGTAAGCCCGCCAACATCTTTCCTAGAAGTAGATTAATGTTGTTGTTTGTTATTACGCACAAAGCTACACAAAGGGCTATCTGTGTTCGGCCTACCACGGGTATCGAAACCCAGTTTCTAGCAGTATAATTCTGCAGACATACTGCTGTGCCACTGGGGGGCAGTAAATTAATTACAGATCGGCTCTTGAATGCTGAAAGAGGTTCCAAATAAAACCACAAGCTATTTATAACTTTCATTCATAAACTAACCGGTAAAACGGTTTTCTACATAGAGATACCTTTAAAAACATTAACTTTGCTTAGAACTATAGAAAAATATAAAGCACAGCACAGATAAGCCTCAATATTTCAATAAAGCTAAGCATAATTATGTGGAAAGTTCCTGGTAACAGTTAAAATGAATTCTCTGTAAACCATATATAAAATAAACCTTTCATATAACAATATACAATATTTAAGACAGTCGTTGTCTTTTTGGAATGGGAATCATTGTATTATTCACTGTTCCTAACTGGTTAACACATGTAATTAGTTTATCATCATTATATTTGTCTCTGTACGTTATTTTGGTTTCCAGAAACCCAACTTCGTACATCTTTGTTTATATTCACTACTTCTGTGTATTAAAGACAGATATTGAGAAACGTATCTAAAAAATATCTGTGATTTTTTAGATGGATGAATAAAAATACTAATAAAACAACAACCAACAAATTAGTTATATAACTTTTTATATGGTTTACAAATAAAACAATGCAAAAAAAATAAAATAAAATAATGATGTTACGACTGACGACATACAGATAGAGAGATAACACCAAACCAACGGAGCTGCAAGAATAAAGACATTTAAATAGATAGATAAATAGAGATAACACAAAACCAATGGAGTCACAAGAATGGCGACAGATAGACAGATAGTTAACAAACAATGGAATTGCTCGAACAATGACATTTAGATAGACAACACGAAAACAATGAAGTCGTAAGAATAAGGCCATTCTTTGCTTTCTGCATTATAAAACCTTATAGCCAGAACGTATTTTAATCTTTTTAGAAAATGAAGTCTCGTAGGATATACTATAACTTGAAGGCCTAATCGATCAACAGTTTAAATTAGCTTTTGACGCACATACCAGTACGATAGTACGACCTCATGTAGGCAAACAGTAGCAGAGAAGAATAAACAAACTAAGCTGAGTTTACCACTGGATATCAGCAGCATAGATTTTCTCATCATGCGCAGTAGTCTACTGAGGTCGGAAGTTAACACGCAATCTGGTAGTAAACGACCATGTCATTTGTACTCACCTAAAACATATTAACCATCTGTTTTCTTCCTGTCTGCTAAACAGCGACTTCTATAGACATCTTACCAGCTAAAATGTTTGCTCCCTGGTTGGGCTTTTGTATTGTGTATCGTCATCTTTTTTTTTTCTATCTAAAGCCCTCTATCTTCCTTTATGATATATATCTATCTATATCAATGAAATTTATTCTGTTTTGTTTTCTCTCTCTCTCTGAAAAATTATGATCAAATTTCATTAAGATGCTGCTCTCTTTTTATACAATGAACCAATGAGTTATATTAAAAAAAACATATAACTCGTGAGAAAATATTTTGCACTAGACATTGTGTTAAATCCCAAATAAACCTCCGAACGAAAACAAAAATTCAAACACGTAGAATTTCACAAATGAATCGAATTGTTAACGTGTTCGTTAGCCTTAAAATAACAAATAAATCTATCTTTGTAAACATCAAGTCCTCAAATACAACAGATAAACCTATCTTTGTAAACATCGAGTCCTCAAATACTACAGATAAATCTATCTTTGTAAATATCAAGTCTTTAAATACAAAAGATAAACCTACCTTTGTAAATATCATGTCCTTAAATACCACAGATAAACTTATCTTTGTAAACATCGAGTCTTTAAATATAACAGTTAAACCTATCTTTGTAAACACGGAGTCGTTAAAAACAACAGTTAAACCTATCTTTGTAAACTTGGAGCCCTTAAATATAACAGATAAGCCTAACTTTGTAAACGTTGAGTCATTAAACCGAACAAATATACATATTTTTGTAAACACCGAGCCCTTAAATACAGCGTATAAACATATTTTTGTAAACATGGTATAATTGAATATAACAGACAAGCCTACGTTTGTAAACATTGAGTTCTTACATATAACATACAAGCAGCGTTACCCGGGTTTCAAAACAAAACAACAACCTTGTTTTATTTTTGAAAATATACTAAGATCTTGTAGGGCTTCCTCATGAACGATGTTTTTTTTTTTTATTTTCCTTCACAGGCAAGGATAAATAGGCCCTTGTGGAGAATATTTAGATTATGTTATACACGTATGAGTACCCGTTCTGGTGAACAGGATAAACTTAGCTCTATTCCCCCCATTCCCCGTCATCCCTCCTCAAATATTAAAATTTTAAACGTAAATATGTATGTAATAATATTTTGAATATGCTTTAATGTAAGTTTAATATATTTGTATGAATATGATATCGTATTCGTATTATGACATTGATGTATGAAATACACTACAAACAAAATGCAATATTGTACTTCATAATGTATCAAAAGAAAGAAAAAATCTACTTCTGTGTATCGAACCAAACAGAGAAAAAAATGTAAAATAAAACACATTAGCCAACTTGACTTTAACCTCATTGTACACAATAAGTATTATAATGTAAGTCTTACTCTTTTCACGTAATCTATTTTATGATAGACAGCATAATTGTATTTTATGGGCTAGGCCTACTGTTTGCTTTTTCACACACAAAATGCTATTTCTGCATATTTCTTTTGTGTGTGAGGTTAAATATATGATATATTACTAGATGTATATTTAATAGTCTATAACTAAATAGGCCTATATATTCTAATGGTAATAAACAAATACAAGTTTCAGGTTAAATCCTTCTTCCTCCTCATACAAGCACTCTACCAGTTACGTTGACTTGACTTTAATCTCATTGTACACAGTAAGAAACATAATTTAAGCTTTACTCTTTTCACGTAGTCTACTCTATGGCAGACGGCATAATTATATTTTATAGGCTAGGCCTACTGTTTGCTTTTCCACACACCCATCTTCCAATTCATACAAGCACTCTACCAGTTACGTTGACTTGACTTTAATCTCATTGTACACAATAAGAAACATAATTTAAACTTTACTCTTTTCACACACACGACATTTTAATTCTGCATACATTTCTTTTGTGTATGAGGTTAAATATATGATGTATTAGTATATGTATAGTTAATGATCTACAACTAAATAGGCCTATAATGCTATATTCTAAATTAAATGATAACTCAAACTTACCCAAACTGCCAAGTCTGCGTAGAATTTATTCGTGTAATGTATATGTTGACGATACAATTATCGGTTCAGTTAACAGACCATAGACGCGTATTATCAACGAAAATTGTCGTTTTACTCACCTCCACATGAGGGAAGTGTGACCTGCGCTGTGAACGCGACGGACAAACAAACAGAGAAATTTTGAATTTTATATATAGATAAACCTGTCTTTGTGAACATCGAGTCCTTAAATATAACAAATAAACCTATCTTTGTTTAAATTGAGTCCTTAAATATAATAAACAAACCTATCTTTGTTTAAATCGAGTCCTTAAATATAACAAATAAACCTATCTTTGTAAACATCGAGTCCTTCAATATAACATAGAAACCTATCTTTGTAAACGTCGACTCCTTAAAATGGCTAGTAAACAAGAGTAGAGAGGCGGGAATGTTTATTGCCACTTTCGCTTATAATACCATAGTAATAATAAATTCCTATAAATGATGTTAGTTAGAATAATTAGGCTTTATTATTATTTAATCCAAACGCTGCTGGATACTTCGGGCATTTAGAGATATGCCATTAACAGACGCAAATTTCTGCCTCGGTTCGCAATTTGCAGATGACGTGGCAGTTTGGAAGAGCTCCCCAACGCGGTCTATATCAGCCACAAACCTACAACCCGTATTAATTGAAATAGTAGAGTATTATAAAAAACAATGCCTAAAATCAACGTCCCTAAAACACAAACAGTCTTATTTTTGAAAAGAACAAAAGTGCTAAGAAACCACCAAAAATGTATATGAATGGAACCCTCCTCCAGACTGCAACGTCAGCAAAAATGTTATGCATCATATATGACAAAAATTAAATTGGAAGACCCATTTTAACCAGATTCGAACCAAAATATGGAGACGCGCAAATAATGTCAGGTACCAACTCAGGAACTTCACCACAGAACATTATTAAAATATACAAACAATAATAGAATATGCCAGTCCAGCATCGATAAACATTTCACCAACCCGAATCAAAAGACAATTACAACCAATACGACACTTGATACTCACTGCAACATATAAAGTACCAAGAAACACGACTTCAAAATTCTTACATTATATTGTTACGTCTCTAGTCGTTAGTTAATTTTCGGTAAAAAGTCTTTCCGAGTGACTTCAGCGATACAAGTCCCTTTTTGATTAAAACTAGTTTATTCTTTCTCGTTACAAACTTTGTAATACACTTAATTTCCATAGTCGCTTTAAAGATAACTAATTTTATTAATACACGCTATAATTCACAACGATTCACGCACTTTACTTACGGTGCCTACAGCTCGCTCGACTCAATTATCTATCTTTATATCTGTCTTTCTGCAATTATTATCTCTCCCTTTATTTGCCGGGCTTATATATTAAAATAGAGGGCGTCTGACAAACACTCGAGCCTTCATGATCCTTCTAGAAACTCATCACGTGTTACCAGTTTCAATGGACTTCCGCTGTCGTAACAATATACATTAAACTGCTTACTTTCACTTTTATTTTGCTTATGTCCCCCCCCCCCTTCTTTATATCGCATCTTGTTTCACATGGCGCTCAAGATAGGCCTAAATTACCACCAGAACTGTAAAACATTTTCAAGAGGCATGTCCCCAAACCCCACAGTTTTCTCCTGAATTGGTAGGTGCATTCTTACAGGCTTGATTTACTTACAACTTTGCTTCCGACGCCTATGTTGTTATAGTTCTTGCCAGGAAACACCGAAAACATGAGTAGTTGTGCGTTTCCCCTTACATATGAAAACAGTTTTATTGTGTGATGAGTGAAAGAAATATCTTAACTCAACTGATCTACCTATATGGTCCATCCCATCGGCTTTTGAAGCACATTTTTCTTAAATATATGCCACAAATTGCTTGCGAGTCCCTGACTAATTTCAGGGTTAACCTTTTCACGACCAGGTGGATCCACATAGAGTCTTTATTATTAGACGTCAGGTAACATTACTTCCTCTAACGGGATAAGTGGAAGAAGGAAAAATAAATCAATAATAATAATAAATAATTTTCTATTTGTATATTGTCGAAATAAATAATTAGGAATGATTTTTCCACTCCAAATTCAATAGTTTTGAATTATTTACTAATTTATCTTCAATTTATTTCATCGACTATCGAACAGTTAAAAGTCAAATACTATATAATTCTGAGAATTTTTTCAAACAATGAGTTTACTGTTTTCAAACTGTTAATATATATACACCTGGAAAAAAGTTAAGCACCC
>NW_013666217.1:177060-183937 GCF_000517525.1 Limulus polyphemus
CTAGGTGTATATATATATATATATGTGTGTGTGTGTGTGTGTGTGTATAATACGGCAGTACGCTCATTTATACCTGTATTAATTTAACTTGAAATGCTGTGTCAATTATCGGGAATTATCAATGGTGTTAATGCCACAAGAGCTGTTTACGGCAGATGAAGGAAAACAACAAAACACTTCATCCAAACACGTTGATCCCGTTGTTTTCTACATAGGAACTTATAGATAACTTAAATAAATTTAGTTTCTGAACAGATACGGGAACATGAACACTAGTCCTCTGTGGAATAATTTGTAGTTTTTGTGCATTATATACAACTTAGATAAACTTAGTTTCTGAACAGACTTGGGAGTCTGGGCCATGAACCGTAGTCTTATAATTTTCGTGCTTTGTCCAACTTAGATAAACAGTTTCTGATCAGACCTGGGAACACGAAGCGAGAATACAAAAAGTAAACAACAATGTAACAATGTTTCATCGTCGAGATTAATAAAACTATTTGTCAAACTCAATCTAAATCAGTGTTTTTTTTTAATTATAATAATATACAAATAGTAAAGAAATATTCAGTAAAGAATAAAACAAATTAAACATATTGATTTCTACGGATTTATTTTTTAACAGGATCACCCAAACAGCCTACATGCGACGTCTATAGTTCTACAAGGTTTGTCAGTGTTTCATCTGCACAATGAGCTAACAGCCCTTTGGCCATAACAGGCATCAAAGTAGGTTTTTATGAATAATATTTTGTTGCATTTCGATAATATTACAAAATCCAGGTGATGTGTGCTTATACATAATCCAGAAATAGATTTGTACTAGCTTAAAAAAAGATTGCCGAGGTAAAATAATTGAATTTAGTTTATTGGAAATTGTGGTCGACCCCCCCCCCCAAAAAAAAGAAAAAAGAAATACAACTGTCAAGTAACATCTCATTTAGTTAATAACCATTTACAAATATATTTACTATATTAACACAATAAATTTGGATCATTACTGATTACAGGTTTTTATTTATTTGTATAGTTATTTTGATAATAATATTATATTACCTTAAACAACTAACGTTACTTTGTAGTCAGAATTAGTTTATAAATTTGTAAAATTTTAAATCCTAAATGAAACATTTTGTTTGAAGACGTAATCTATCTTCGTATATCTCACACACATGTTCACCCAAAGGGTCAGAAGTAAGTTTAAAGATTTACAATGGTAAAATCCGGGGTTTAATTCCCCGAGGTAGACAGAGGGCAAATGGCCCATTGTGTAACTTTGCACTGAAATAACACCCACACAGTTATGCATATATCACTTTAGTACATTCACAACACCTTACCTCTCTCATAAGAATCATAAGTTTTTCGATCACGGTTTCTTATCAACAGTAAAACTACTATATATATATATTTCTGTTTGCTATATTTTAACGTATTAAGCTGGATTAAGATTTTAATAACTACATAATTTCTTTAATAAAAATCAGTAAGTTAGAAAATGGCTTATATTCTCCTGTCCTGCACTTTCCTGAAGCACAATATTTCTAAAACAAATCTTCTGTTTACACCCCTGATGATAAGAAGATTATCTTCAACAGTTTTAGCGACCATTTGATACAGATTAGCTCCCCAGTGGCATAGCGGTATGTCTGCGGACTTACAACGCTAGAAACCGGGTTTCGATACCCGTGGTGGGCAGAGCACAGATAGCCCATTGTGTAGCTTTGTGCTTAATTACAAACAAACAAACAACGATACAAATTAACTTACATTGTTAGTTTCTTGAGTGAAAATTAAATCTTCCACTTGTGCATTTATCTGAAAACGTTAAATTATATCCGTTAAAGTAAGTATTAAAATAATAGTTACATACCTTCCTGGGAAACACGAAGTTTAATCTCGAAAAGTTTCTGTGAAATGGTGTGAAGTGACAACAATAATAATAATATCATTATACCGAGGATGTACGATATATATATATGTATTAGAGCTTATATAACACATTACCATATTCTTATTGGCAACGTATAACACGTGCCATTAAAGTGTTGTGCGTCATTTTGTTTGTTAGTTATAACCTTTAACATTTGGAATTCAAAATGGATTGACATAATTCCTGGGACAGAGCCATCCTAAATGACAAAGCCTATTGAGTTAAATTCATGTTCTGTAAGTTGCAGAATGAATATACCCTTAGGCACGCGCTGGAGAAGGCCAGAAATTTGTCTCAGTCATTGGGAGAAGAATATTAACCAATACCGTTTATCTTTTGTAAAAACATTCTAGGCAAACAAAATAGAATAGAATTGTACAGCTATTAACACACCCAAAAGAGAATTCCTTTCTTTTGTGAAATTAGAGAAGGCCGCCCGGTTAAAATTGGGGCTTAATATAATAGGCCTGAAGAAAGTGTCATTAATTCTCAAACTTGTATCAGTTCTATCCCGTGTTAAACAAGAGAAGGCTGCCTGGATAAAATTGAGGCTTAATATAATAGGCCTGAAGAAAGTGTCATTAATTCTCAAACTTATATCAGTTCTATCCCGTGTTAAACAAGAGAAGGCCGCCCGGTTAAAATTGGGGCTTAATATAATAGGGCTGAAGAAAATGTCATTAATTTTCAAACTTGTATCAGTTCTATCCCGTGTTAAACAAGAGAAGGCTGCCTGGATAAGATTGGGGCTTGATATAATAGGCTTGAAGAAAGTGTCATTAATTCTCAAACTTGTATCAGTTTTATCCCTTGTTAAACAAGAGAAGGCTGCCTGGATAAGATTGCTACTTGTTATGAGCTGCACTAACGTTTACGGATTTCCAGGGATTGTCAGGATTTCTAGTAATGTCCACTGACGTTTAGGATTTTACCAATAAGTCTACTGGTTTTCGAATCAAGTTATACAGTCCTATTTTTGATTTTATAAGTGACATGAATTTTGAAACATACCTCTAGGCAAATTTGTAAATAAAACCAATGCCAAACTCGACGAATTTTCACGTAATATTTCGGAAACCAGTTGTTTTAGTGAATCTTCTTATATGTTTCTCCCTAAAAAGAAAGAAATACATTTATCAATAGAACATATTGTCAATAGAGAGAAGAAAGACGAGTGTATAACTTTTAAAAATAATCTAATGTCACAGTTTTTGTTAAACAACTGTTATTGAAAACTTTAAAGTAAAATTTTAATGACTAGTCAACATATCACGTATTACACGTTACTTAGTTCAGCCATGTTCTAATCTATTTCACACAGTCATAGTCAATCCTCACAGATCACCATTTACTCAGATGCCAAATAGGACTGTATGCGCATTCCAAATTTCTCGGGAAAGGGGTGTCATTTATAGGATAAACTCGGATGTAAAATGTTGTAGAAATCTATAAAATTCATAGTGCACGCACAATGATATTTAAAACTAAAAAGTGTCCAAAGAAAAAAAATGAATGTCTATTGTAGTGCACGTAAAAACAATTTTACTGAAGCTAGTGTAATTTCAAAATTCTGTTTTTTTTTCCTCTTTTACTAGATGTTTTGTAGATTATAAGCAAGTATTAAATTCATATAATTACAAGAATTCTCGTTATTTCAACATTATTAATTATAATATTTGCAATATTATACATACTATGTGTAAATGTGAATAAATTATGTTTAAATCAATCTAATTAACCTTGAAGTAAATGTAGTGGTATCCATGTGTAGATATTGGGTTTGAAATAATTAACTCCCTACATATAGGGTCTATAAAATCCTCAACTCCTGAGATGGGAGTTACTTAAAATTCAACAACTCCTGAGATAGGGGTTACTTAAACTTCAACAAGTCCTGAGATAGGGGTTACTTAAAATCCAACAACTCCTGAGATAGGGGTTACTTAAAATTCAATAAGTCCTGAGATAGGGGTTACTTAAAATCCAACAACTCCTGAGATATGGGTTACTTAAAATCCAACAACTCCTGAGATGGGGGTTACTTAAAATCCAACAACTCCTGAGATGGGGGTTACTTAAAATCCAACAACACCTGAGATGTACTAAGTCATACATAGGGGAGTCATAGCTATTTAAAAAAAAAGTAGAACAAGCATAACGAGTGGATAGCCTGGAGAAACATGTCAATGTAGATATATTCAGAAATCTAGCTTAGTTCAGATATGCGTTGTTTAACTTTTAAGCTTGGAAAAACTTTGAGTGAAAGGAACGATAGCTAAGATGGTTAGTTGAAACTTTTCCTTATCGATTGTGAATAATCTCGGAGATAGTGATAAGGGCCTATGACCGCGGCCTTCTTCTCTAAATGCACATCAAACAAGGCTTATCGATCCTTCTCCTCAGTGACGTGAAACACGGTTTACAGAAAGACCTGCATTTCATTAAAAAAACTTGTTTTAACAAATACAATTATATTCTCTTGAGCCCATCTTTTTTCCTCTCCGTACTTTTACATTGATATTTTAACCGATAAAAATGAAAAGCGAATGAAATTTTTATATTGTGATAAAGTCTACAGATGTACAAGTAATCCACCAAGAACCGCTATTTTTACCACAAAGTTTTATAGTTAGAAAAATAGTAATACACACACACACACACATATAACATATATATATATATATATTTACACACACACACATAATGTATATATATATATATACATACACACACACACATATAACATATATATATATATATATCTTAAAGTTTAAAATATCACAAGTGGTATCATGAAATTCAGAATATTACGGGTGAAATATTATGTAAGCGTGGTTGTGTATAACATATTACAGTTTAGTATACCACACGAAATAGTTTGAAATTCAGCATATCATGTAACATCCTAGTTTACTATGTCACGTTACGCGTAAGATAGTATGGTTTAGTATATTACGTGAACCAACTTAAAGATGAATATCTTATAGTTTAAGATATTATGCGTAAAATTTTAGAGCTAAACTTTTCACATGTATCATCTTAAAGTCAGATGTATCGTCTGTGACGTCTTAGAACTTAAGATCGCACATGTAAGACTTTACAGTTTACATCTCACGTACAACATTTTATTGTTCAATAAATCGTGTGACATTTGACAGTTTAATATCTCACGTGTAACAGCTTAAGGTTGGTTATATTATGTGTGACATTTTACACTTTAAAATGTTACATGTAATATCTTACATTTCAGCAGAATTACAGTTTACACAGTATAGAGAAATGAGCCCTGAAATATCATCGTCATTACGAATACAATAACTTTAAAAGTATTCTAACCGTTTCGATAATGTAAGAGCCATCCATCAGTTGGTGTCTTTGACACAAAAATGACAGTTTTCTTCTTGTGTGGTTTACTGATGATACAAAGGGGGGCAGCAGAAAGTTGAAGACGCATGAAAAGTGGGATAGGTAATGGGAAGAGTTTAAAACACGCCTGCTGTGGTTTTAGTGAGGGACATACAGTTTATGGCATCATGGTTAAAATGGATAAAACAGCTGAGCTGAATTCAGTATCAGGAAACGCGAAGAAAATGACATTCTAAAAATTTCCTGGAAAAATAATATGATATTTTCATAGAGATTCGATTTACAGTGCAGTACCACATCAAAGATTGAATGACGAATAGGCATTAAGATCTGGTATTCAGCATAATCAGGTGTTCCATTTGGGCGAATCAAATCGTGTGGTGATTATAGCAAGTAAAACTTTTATAGAGACATACATTGATCTTATTTATGGTGGTTTCACATTCTCTGTTTGTTTGTTTGCTTTTAAGCACAAATCTACACAATGGGCTATGTGTGATGTGCCCACCACGGATATCGAAACCCCGTTTGTAGCGTTATAATCCTTCATATTTATCGCTGAGCTAATGGGGGGAGGAGGGGGATTCTGTGAACACTTTAGTTACTTCTTTCCAATATTATTCGTTATATTCACACGCAGCATTTTTGATTTGAATACCAAGGTGGGACTATTTATTTGATCGGAATGATCAGGATTTCTTTGATACGAAGAGCTAGATCTATTTTTCATACACTATCATGATACTGAACTTACTTAAGTGAGTCTACTAAACTCAGTTTATAATAAGTGCAATGTATTTTTGTAATAACTTGTCCAGTAGCACTCACACAATCAATACATTATTGACGTAAGAAGGAACTGAATTCTCATTTCATATAAAAATCTTTAAATTCAAAATATGTGCAAGACCACGCTTTTGAGAAAGATATTGACACTTGTTACGATCAATTTTGGGATTCCGATTTTCTGTGGCTTAAGGGCAATATAAAGAATCTTCGTGACATTTTTGCAGCTGTGTATGTTTGTTGTTAAGCACAAAGTTGCCCAGTGGCAATAGGTTATCTGTGCTGTATCCATCTCAAAGATTGAACTCCGAAATTTCGCGTTATAAGCTCTCAAACATATCTCTGAGCTAATGGGGAGCTAATGTTTCTCACAATGGTCAAAAACAAAAGTAAATAAAATAAAACAAAGTAAAAAGAAATGTAGTCTTGTCATTTTGTGTTTTTCTATGTATGTGGACTGGCCATGGCCCTTAGTGTGCCAGACTGTTGATACGAAGGTCCATGGTTCGCGTCTCGTTGTTGAGAAAAAATAGCCACGCTCCACACTTTGGGCCTTATAAGAGTGACAGTCAAATCCAACTGTTCGATTAGAGTAGCCCAAGTGGGGATTGTTGACTAACTGCATTCCCTACAGAATAAGTTGAAAACTGTGTGGTTTTGTACGTATATCTGAATCAACCCAAATCAAACATATGTATGTGAACATAGACTTAAAATAAGACCCAAAACTCGAGCGCTTTCGAATAGTTGACTATTCTTCTCCTGAAAACTAATAGTCAACTATTCGAAAGC
>NW_013666217.1:184498-186697 GCF_000517525.1 Limulus polyphemus
ATATATATATATATATATCTACTAGTAACAGTTTGTCGTATTCGACTGGAGCCCATTCAGAGAAGTCGCCGGAGGAATATTACGCCACATTTTAGTTCATTTCAAAAATGTCCCCCAGTGGCACAGCGGCATGTCTGTAGACTTATACCGCTAGAACTCGGGTTTGGATACCTGTGGTAGGTATAGCACAGATATCCCTTTGTGTAGCTTTGCGCATAATAACAAAACAACAACATTTCAAAATTACTTATTCAGATCTACTTACTCTGCTGGTCAACCGAAGATAATCGAAGTAATTCTCACGCTTTTTTAAACCAACTTGATACAATATTAGATGTTCATGTTCACTCTGAACGTTATTTGTTAAACTAAAGGAATCGATAGACCGAAACTTTACCATTAGAATGATCGCCACACTATTACACCACCTCTTGCAGCTTTTACTGTCAAAATAACCCAAGCAGGTCAATGCCTCATGCAGTCTTCTCCATATGTGACAACATGAATCATCAAAACCTATAACACGCTTCCATCCATTCATTGTCTATAGATTGCGCTCTAAGCACTACTGATTCCGTGTTGTCATGTTTCCATTTCAGATAATCGGTTTACAGATTTATTGTCGGCTTCTATCTGACAATTTTTGTTATTCCTTTTAGTTGGTATGATTGAAGATGGCCAAATCCTATCTGTTGTTGAAGGAACTACTCAATAGTTATTGGAACACAATGTGACGTAAACTGTTCTTCACAAACCTGCACAATAATATTTTCTCTAGGTGTGCCCAAGAGGTTGATGGTTATAGTTTTCCTTGTGGAAAATGTATTTCTTTTCTATTTCTACTACTCGTGGCCTTTCAAAGAAATGCTGTATGATAGCCACGCTGCTGACAGGCGGGTGCATATTATAACGTTTCTTTAAAAGACATATTTAATATTAGGCATTGTATTGCAGACAAAGCATGATAATATTATATCTCCTCATTTATAGGCCTTGAGTAAACACCCAACACATATGTTTATCAGTTAGTTTTGAATATATGAATTAATCGAGCACTCTTCAAATACGCGTGATGTGTTTGAGTATCTTAATAAAGTAATCATCAGTGTAATTCGTTTACACATTTTCTGAGCAATTGAAAACTGAACCAAGGCGGGTTTATGGTATTTGCATGACAATTCACAAAACTAAAGAGTTTTAGCAAATTCCGCACTACAGAACCAGCAAAATGAGAATTGAAACGTAATGCATTCCAGACGCGTTAATATAGTTGGTTCAAGCATACAACCAGCAAGCAAAATCAGGACATCGAATTCCCCCATTTATCTGTTTCGTTTGTTATTTAGAAAACCTTTTTCTTTCTTTACAAGGTTATGAACCATCCATAAAAGTTCATTAGTGAGACTACACCGAACTATCTAGAAACTTACATATTAACTTGTGAAACACATATTCCACAATGATAGCAGGAAACATTAATTCTTTGCAGTGAATAAAGAAGCTGAAATAGACGATAAATTGAAGTTAAGCTTTAGTTCGTTTAAGACTTTTTGCGAAAATTTACACAAAAGGCTATCTGCCAATAACCTTTCGTAAATTAGAATTGACAGACTATAGGAAAGGCAGCTAGTGAACAACATCCATCGACAACTCGTGGGCTATCTTTTTCTGATCAAATAGTGCGATTTGACTATCAATCTTATACGGCATCCAGGGTCCCAAAGTGCGGAGCTAAATTTTCTTGGTAACGGGACGGAACCATGAACCAGCGGTTCAAAGTCTGAGTATACGAACTACGAGGTTACTCCTGATTCAAGTTGAGCTTTAGAGTTCATTACTTATGTAGGCAAGAATGAAGTTCATTTATATCCACGAAAACACAGAGACCTGAAGAACTTAACCAGTTCAAGCTCAGCTTCATGCAGAAAGTTCATTTATATCCATAAGAAAAAAGACCCGAAGAACTTAACCAGTTCAAGCTCAGCTTCATGGAGGAAGTTCATATATATATCCATGAAAAGAAACGAAAAAAGACCTGAAGAACTTAACCAGTTCAAGCTCAGCTTCATGCAGAAAGTTCATTTATATCCATAAGAAAAAAGACCCGAAGAACTTAACCAGTTCAAGCTCAGCTCCATGGAGGAAGTTCATTTATATCCATAAGAAAAAAGACCCGAAGAACTTAACCAGTTCAAGCTC
>NW_013666217.1:187231-191525 GCF_000517525.1 Limulus polyphemus
AACCTCAGTTTCATGGAGGGAGTTCATATATATCCAAGAAAAGAAAAGAAAAAAAGACCTGAAGAACTTAACCAGTTCAACCTCAGTTTCATGGAGGGAGTTCATATATATCCAAGAAAAGAAAAGAAAAAAAGACCCGAAGAACTTAACCAGTTCAAGCTCAGCTTCATGGAGGAAGTTCATCTATATCCATGAAAAAAAAAAGACCTGAAGAACTTAACCAGTTCAACCTCAGTTTCATGGAGGGAGTTCATATATATCCAAGAAAAGAAAAGAAAAAAAGACCCGAAGAACTTAACCAGTTCAAGCTCAGCTTCATGGAGGAAGTTCATCTATATCCATGAAAAGAAACGAAAAAAGACCTGAAGAACTTAACCAGTTCAACCTCAGTTTCATGGAGGGAGTTCATATATATCCAAGAAAAGAAAAGAAAAAAGACCCGAAGAACTTAACCAGTTCAAGCTCAGCTTCATGGAGGAAGTTCATCTATATCCATGAAAAAAAAAAAGACCTGAAGAACTTAACCAGTTCAAGCTCAGCTTCATAGAGGAAGTTCATTTATATCCATGAAAAAAAAGACCTGACAAACTTAACCAGTTCAAGCTCAGCTTCATGGAGGAAGTTCATTTATATCCATGAAAAAACAAAAGACCTGAAGAGCTTAACCAGTTCAAGTTCAGCTTCATGGAGGAAGTTCATCTATATCCATGAAAAAAAAAAGAAAAAAGACCTGAAGAACTTAACCAGTTCAAGCTCAGCTTCATAGAAGAAGTTCATCTATATCCATAGAAAAAAAAAAGACCTGAAGAACTTAACCAGTTCAAGCTCAGCTTCATAGAGGAAGTTCATCTATATCCATGAAAAAAAAAGACCTGAAGAACTTAACCAGTTCAAGCTCAGCTTCATGGAGGAAGTTCATATATATATCCATAGAAAAAAAAAGACCTGAAGAACTTAACCAGTTCAAGCTCAGCTTCATGGAGGAAGTTCATCTATATCCATGAAAAAAAAAGACCTGAAGAACTTAACCAGTTCAAACTCAGCTTCATGGAGGTTGGAATAAATCTAGAATGTAATTAACTTGCTTAGGACTAAACATAGTCCTCGACAGCAGCAAGATATGTATATGACTATAATACTTCTATAATTAGGCATAATGAATATTTAGTAAACCAAACTATTTCAATTCATTTTCTGCTCAACACCTCTCAATAAATGAGGTGAATAACTTCAAATTTGGCAATTTCATTTACTATGTGCATATTCAATTGTTGTTGTTTTTTTACCAATCGGAGGTAGATGTTACAATACTAAGAAATGATCATAAACTGGTTAAGCTACCACTACTTATCAAAATACGCTGACAAGTAAATGATCATTTAGACTAAAATGAACCAGTACTCTGAAAAGATGACTCGCGTAAACGACAGTAGTTCATAAATGTGTTTTGATTTTACATAATGTATTACCAGTTTATGAGCCGAAATTTTAGTTGGTATTAAGTGGTATGAAAGTAAAAGTGACACGATATTGACCGGAATAGTCTAAGTTTGAGACTGTGTCTAGACTTTTAATTTTATACAAGTTTAAACTATGTTTATTTATTCTATGAACAATAAACATAATTCCAACTTAAAGACGTATGGTAGTCGAAAAATATCAATTATACCCTTTCATGAATATGTTAATTCCATGGAGCTTATACTCGCTTGGCCATATTCTATGCTGTCTTTTCCCTGGAGCATAGGTCATATTCAAGTGAAAGGGATTTGTATAAGTTAAAATGAACTGTGAGTTAAACTTCTCTTGAAAAAATAATCATTAACGGATGTACTATAAAATTGTGTGATACCACATAAGAACATTGGTGTGACTTGAAAGTGTGGTGTAAACTCAATCCTCGCTGTCTTTGTAGTGTGAATATGAAAGTGTGATGTAAACTCATCCCTCGCTGTCTTTATGATGTGAATATGTATAATGCTTTCTTTCTGCTCCAGCAGCCAGGTTGTTATAGCGTTACAGCCGGCCAGTACTGCAGCAAAATCTCAACAGCTTTCGTCCGTGTGTGTAATAAAGATTTTATTTTTGTGTTGAACACAAACTTTCGAGGCTTTTCCTCGATGCCCGTATTTCTTTTATTCTTTGCAAAATAAGCCTTTTCGATCATCTCGTTGTTGCGATATTTAGAGCTTCCCTATTGGCTCCAGTTTCACCTGAGAAAAACTGCAGCAGCATTAAACATGTAAACCACATCTTAATTATGGCTACCTATTATTTGTTTGGATTTTAGGTTTGTATATTCAGTCAAGCTACTCCGGACATTTTTTTGGAATAAATTGGCACCATAATTTTTAGAAAACTTATAATTTATTTTTATATATTATTGAAATATCATTCTTCTTCCTTTTTAAAAAGTACAACCGATAATTAATTTACAAATCATCTTGATAGCGAGTGTTATTTTGTAATTATAAGTGTAACGTAATGTTACCAAGAAAAATTTAGACCAAAGTAATTCTGAAAGCGCGAGACCAATTTCCTGGTTTATACTGATTCCGTAGAGTATAATGTTATCTATCACGTGGCTCGAGTTTTGCTGTGGTTACTCCAACTATTAATGAACATTTAGAAGCTCCTATTTATTATTCTGCCACGACTTTAAATGTGAATACTATCTCATTTTCATGTATTTCAGGATAAAATACATTTCTTGAAGATATTATACGCCATTTATTTTACGTTCACAAGGAGTATTTTGTCATTAAGAACTCGAAATAAAGATACGCACGTAAAGAGCTTACTTGCATTCTTACATTATCAGGACTCCTATTACAGAATAAGACAACCTACAGGGAGAGATTATTACTTTTTACGAGAAACTTTGGCGAGAACCATGAAACAAAGGTTTACAGTTAATACTATCAGGCCGTTAAAATGTTATAAAGTGTTCTATATGATTAATCCACGAATCTTTGCGTGATAGACGGCATAATGATCACGTGAGTTTAAGTATACTAGTTTCCTTTTCCGTATCTAAGATTAGATTGTGTAAATACATTACGTGAAGTAGGAGGAATACACTTTATTAAAACACATTAGTAAATACTACACGCACGTAATCACATAGATGGTATGAATTTGTATACATTGTAGTGGATGTAAAGTTATTACCTTTTTCTACTAAGAATATACATATTTTGCAAGATAGAAATGTAACTGTGTGTGTGTGTAAATTACTTCATGTGAAACACTTATATTGCACTAAAATAAACAGACTAAAACTTTAATATTTTACCTATATTACAGAATTTACCTCAGTCCTGTAAAAATTCGTGCTTGTTTATTGTCAGGCACAAAATTACATTATGGGCTATCTGTATAGTGCCCTCCGTGAGTATCTAAACTAGATTTTTAGTGTTATAAGTCCTCATATTTACCGATAAGTCAGTGGGGGAGGGGGGGGGTATAAAACTCTGAAGTGAAATATTTCCAGAATTTAAACATTTAAATGTATACTGAACTTGACTTGAATAAAAAACAACAACAATATAAATATATCATTATATGAAAATTAAAATATAAAATAAAAGGTAATACTCAAACATTCTGTGTTTCTCTCTCATAAACAGATAATCATTTATATGAATTAAACAAACAGGCCAAAGACAAGTAGCTAGAGAAAAAAAATTATAGTTATGTAGCTAAGTCAACTCACATTTAACACAAAATGTCGTATTCAACTCTGATTTTTTAAATACTTTTTGAATAAGTTAGAATAGAACAAGATGAATATGCCAAAGTACAAGAATAATGGCGCAAAAATCAACACCATACTACAATCACTCGAGGTTGAGTCTCGCGGTTGTAGGCGATCAGGATGCCTTACGGCAATGATTCTTGAGTGAGTGCATGCGTGTTGTCCGGGGGTTATAATATCAGTTTCAATGTGCAAGCACACTATCATTGACATGCTATTTGTCTCATCACGGGTGTTTGATCATTAGGAAATGTATATTAGATTACAGAAGTGAGATCCTCAAGACTATGTAAAGCTGAGTAAATAGAAGATATAGTACGATTGATATATTATAAAGAGGAAAAACAGTTACAATTTGAACGGAAGGTAAGGATCGTTGGTTATTCGTAGAATTGCTGTAAAAAGTATCCAAAACAAAATAAATGCTGCAATAAAAAGTACACAAACAAGTAAAGTGATACTAATTGGATAGAGTTTAAAACGATTTTCAATCCCTACTTTAGCAAATTTTGACTGGTTCACTTAGCTATAGGGATC
>NW_013666217.1:192103-193102 GCF_000517525.1 Limulus polyphemus
GATCCCTATAGCTAAGTGAACCAGTCAAAATTTGCTAAAGTAGGGATTGAAAATCGTTTTAAACTCTATCCAATTAGTATCACTTTACTTGTTTGTGTACTTTTTATTGCAGCATTTATTTTGTTTTGGATACTTTTTACAGCAATTCTAAGAATAACCAACGATCCTTACTTTTGGTTAAAATTTTAATTGATTTCCTATTTATTTATTCGGTTTTTATATGTCCATGGAATAGACACAACATCTAGAAACGTTCACTATAGCCATATCCCTAATAGCTATAACTTTTACAAGAATTAAAACCATAATCTATAAAATATAATCCTTACTTTGGCCTACAGATAAGTGTTATAAAGTTGCCAAAGTAAGGATTACATTTTATAAAGTTGTGATTGTGGTTTTAATTCTTGTTTCATTACTTTTCGTAGCAGAATCCCTACTTCATTTTAAAATTCATAATTTTTAATAATCTTGTTTGTTTACTTTTTATTTTATATCTGAATAAAGTATATACTTTACCTTTAGAAACTGTCTCGTGTCTATCCATCGATATATTGCGCCATCTGTTGGTTTGAAAATATATTTAAGTACGTGCATGATATGTTTACCATTTATAAAAAACAAAATCTGTATTTATTTATTTATCGAATCATCAAAAGTGGATATCCACAGGCCAATCAAGTAGGCTGGACAAATCTCATAGTGATAGTCCGAACCTTTAGCGGCTAGATCAGGTAGTAGACGAAAAGTTGTTGTTTTAGACATTTTTGAATTGTTATACTGGAAACGTTAGCGACCTTTTTAGTGTATTATTAGTATTAGGTCGTCAAGAAATTAATGTCGCTTTTTTAGATATAGAACACGAACAACTTATACATCAGAACAAAACATTTATTAAATGAAATAGTCTCCATTCTTATCGATGATACTTTTCCATCTTACAATCAGGTTGTTAATGCCCTGATTAATGAAATCACTTGGCCTTGCAGCAAAAAACGT
>NW_013666217.1:194143-204716 GCF_000517525.1 Limulus polyphemus
GGAGGAGAACTTCCCAACCCAACTTTATAATGTTGTGTTGCTTCAAACGTGCCACACGTGGACGTGCATTGTCATAGAGAAGAAGAACACTTTTCCGATTGACCAGTGAAGGGCTTGATTTAAATGTTCCAGTTGCTGACTATTGATCTCTGCATTTACAGTTCGCTAAAGATTGAGGAGTTCGAAATGAATTACTCATTTGATGTCCCACCAAATGCAAAGCATCTCTTTCTGAGTCCAGGTTTTGGGGTCGGAAGTGGTTTTTGTCTAGGACTGAGCCATTGCTTTTGGCATTTAATATCCCCATAGAGAATCCAGTTTTCATCACCGGTGGCAATTCTGTCCAAAAGTGGTTCACGCGCATTACGTGCCAGAAAAGAACGTTCACGCGTTAGAAACGCTCATCATCGGAAAGTTCATGAGGCACCCAAACACCTTCTTTAAGGAGTTTTTCCATATTCCTTAGATGTTTATGTACTGTTTCATGAGAGATATGCAATTTCAGGGCCATTTTACGACTGTGTTGCCTTGGGTTAGACTCAACAAGCATCTTTAGAGCATCAGTATAAATTCCAACATGTCGGACCTTGCCATCACAGTTTTTAAAGCTAAAATCATCTGAACGAAATCTGCTGAACCATCGTTGACACTTACGAACGTTCAAAACAATTCCATAAATTTCTTTGATATTCTTTGTGGCTACAGAGGCGTTGTTTCCCTTCTTGTATTGAAACATCATTACATGCCGAATGTGTGTCTCGTCGTGTGCCATCACCATAAGGGATTAGAATATACTAAACTTTTCACATTATATAGGCTATATTAACGTGACGTTTAGCCGGTTCGTTTAACTATTATATGTGATGTACGTTTTTTTTTGGGGGGGGGGTTAATGAAAGTGTTCCAAAACGCTACATTAATTTCTTGACGAACTAATATATATATGCGCATAATATCGTAACCAATACTTTGAATGATTGGTTTTTCGCTTAGAAATTCAATATGGTGGTTATTCGGCGCGTGAATTATTTGGAAACCTTGTCGATCCCTGCTATTATAATACACTGCTCTTTACTTTCATCACAAGTTCTTATTAATAATTAGAATGGACATTATAAAATCAGTTTCATAATATGATAAATAAACAATTGGGGGAGTGTGTATAGGTGGAGTGAGCAGGAGGGGAATTGCCTCCAACAAGAAGACTAGAAGAACCTTGCAATATAATATTTGTTTTACACTTTTACTTCCAGCGCTGAGATTTATACTGACGTACACGATTAGCTAATAGCAACTTAATTAAACATTAATTTGTAAAACAAATATAGGAAACTTGGAAAGATGAATCATTGTTTGTGTACAGCTATAAAGTTGTTAATATCACTCACGTATTGGTTCACTCACACCATTCAAAATGCACACACATACAGAAAGCTATTACATATTATTTGACACAAAATTTCTTTCAGCGCTTTATTGCGTGACTTTCGAGATTCTAGAAATGTCAGATCACTTCTTTTTTAAGCCTTTCATTAATTTTTTAGGCTTTCTTTCTCCTTTCCCACCTGTTGCTTTATATAACTTATAATGTAATATATACATATCAACTCTGTAGGACATCACTGTGTGGTAGTTAACTAAATATGTCATTTACAGGGGACACGTGCTTCGTCTTCTTATACTGATTACCTCCTGTGAGCTGATTGGACGACGTTTGTACTTATTTAGCATTAATGATATCACACTGAGTTTTTCATGCGATCAAACCTTGCGTAGAGACGACAACCACTATTACAATGACAAAATCCTTATAAATCAAGTTACATTAAAGCATTTTCTTGCTTGTTTTGTTAAGTGTACATATCCATATAAATCTCTACACGTTTGTTGCAGAAAGGATTACTGCAAGAAATATGCGAATAGGGAAGAAAAATTACGCGTTTCTGCTAATAAATACATTTGAAAAGACAATTTGATTTAAAATACTACGATTTATGAAGTTCTATCTAATATATAATAAAATATCACCGTGGTTAGTTTTACGTTCTATTTTCGGAATGACTTCCTGAAAGTGTTTTAAATGAGCATGTAAGCGTCATTAAACAAATTTCATGCAAAAATATTAAGATAAAGCACTTTCTATACGAACACTTATATTTAAGATTCTGGTGGAAAATGGAAACAACTGAATAAATCAAATATCAACCATACATATTGAAGAATGTGTATAAATATTTGTTTTTTAACTTCTGTAGTCTGATTCTAACATCTTAATACTCATCAACTCACCAAAATAGTGTGGCTTTGTAGCACCGAAGAAATTAACATTACAGTATGCATCACCTTAAAACAATAATTCTAAGAACTTATGAGTGAAAGCAAATAAGAATATCTTATAATACGTCAACCACAATATATCTACCATATCCAATGCCTACGATACCTTTCGTTCAATACCAGGGCTCATCAAGCCAGCTGGGATCCAACAGACATAGTTGTGGTCTAGGTGCTAATTATATTAAATCTTTATGAATAACGACTTTCATGGTGTAAACTTTATTGTGTAGGTGAATTGTAATTATTATTAAGTTTATTAAAGCCTTTTACAAATCAGACTCTTGTGGTAACACGATATTATTTATTTATTATATTTTTAATAGTGTTTTTTGATATTCTTCATAAAAATTATTATTTCATTTAAACTAACTTTTCTAAGATTCAGAAGAACTGGATAATCAGCAAGCTATTATACCTAAGACTTCTGACAAACATTAGCACACATTATTCAGAAGAACTGGAGAATCAGCAAGCTATTATACCCAAGACTTCTGACAAACATTAGCACACATTATATTGAGGACATGTATAAAATGGATACTGGAGTAGATAGTACAGTGGTGATACAGCTGGTACACTTACATCTGTTAAAGCTTTATTTTTGTGCTTTAAAAGTTAAACTGTTGTTTACTTTATCATTCAAACTTTTTAGTGTACCTTTGAGACCGTTCTTAACTTATAAAGTAAATAAAAGCCCTAACACGCTTGGAGTTTCCTATATAATCCATTTTATATTTATTTTATTTTCATTTGTAGTCGATTTACAGATTAGATTTGTTCTTTTTCTTTTAATTCTACGTAATTTCCCCAAAAGGGAAGTGTGTTGTCTGTCAGTCAGTCAGTCAGTAGACACTAAAATAACGTCACATATAGGATGATCAACGTTGCAATTTGTACTGTCCTGACGTCAGTAAAACGTGTGTATGCCATGAATAACGAGAAGAATTATGCACTCTGTAGGCTACAACACAGCATGACATATGAATTTCAAAAGCAAGAAATAAAAATATTTGTTACTCTTAATTTTGGTTTTATTTTCTATTGAAACAGAACATTTTCGGGGACCCTGCGGAAGTACATCTATTAAAAATAGTACTTTATTGTTTTTTTGTTACTAAATACAAAGCTACACAATGGGTTATCTGTGCTCTGCCCACCGCTGATATCGGAACCCTATTTTTTTGCGTGAGACGTCCTCAGACATAAAGCTAAACACCGGAGGCTTAAGACTTTAGTTTCTAGGATTTGATGGTTCTTTGATGGAATGCTGTTAATTAGATTCGATGTGGAGACAGCAAAAAAAGATTGTTTATTAATTTTGAAACGTTAAGCCTATACGGAAGTTGAAAACTTGCCAACAATAAATTAATCATCACTCTGAAGGTTATACATATCTAATTTTAATCTATCATTGTATGAAATCCCTTATTTCTTTGTGATGTTTCTTGTGGTACGACAGTACTTTCATGATTAATCTGATAAATCATAAAAGTCTGATTTCAAAAGTTTTGGACTTATCAAACTTTATCATAGCGTAGAAAGAGTTCAAAATGAAATGACGGTCTACTTTGAACTATGTAGCGTCTATAGTAAAATCAGTGTTAACTTATTTGACCAGGTTTTAATCGCAGTCTAATGAACACGGAACATAAAAGAAATATAAAAGTCTTATGTTTAGATGTTTCTTATGCTGTCTTGGCTATCACTTAGTTCTGCGAAATTTAAAAAAAAGCCTGATTTTATTAGTAGAAATGATTTTTTCAGAGGTATTTTGTAAAATCGCCCTCTTCGAAAACGAAGTTTTGTTCTAAACGTATAATGTCTGTGAAAATTCGGTGATTTTACACGATCGAGATAAAACAATGAAAACGAAAAAAAAAAACAGGTACAAGAGCAAAGAACAAAAATGTTTTAAAACTAATTTGTTCAGTCTTCAAAAAACAAAAAGACAACGACAGATTTTCTGGAAAAATCTTTCCAAGGATATTACTTTTTTTTAAGAAAGATTTTTTTCGTGATGTGCGCCACATGGTAACCATGTAAAGCCCACAAATCACCAAGGAAAATAAGGAAATCGTACGAATAAATAAAGTAATAACTATAACACAGACAAATCACCATGCAAAGCATACAAATCAATAAGATAATAACCATAACACATATATACTACCTCGTGATAATCATGTAATATATACAAATCACCAAATGATAACATTGCGTGGTGTATAGCTCGTCGGGCTGCGGTTCGAAGGATTCGGGGTTCGAGACGTAATTCTGCCGAACAAAAAACCGGTTGCTGCTTGGTGGTTGTCTACCTTTTGACCAGTAGGTCAGATTTCGAAAATAATTTTACCAAAAAGTTAAGGAGCTCCGACCTGGCCGTTTAATCCACGTGTGTATCAGGTGCTTTTCAGTTTGAATGTTCCAGTTTTAGGTTTTGGCAGGTTAGTCCTGAAGTTCGTTGATTCAGTTTTATTAAATATTAACATATGTTTTCTATTTGCATATTTTACGAAAAAAAGGAGCAAATTTTCCATTTACACAAAGAAGTTAAAACTGAATATCAAAATCTTGGATCCAAGTCAGAGATTTAATCGGAGGATGTAGAATTTGTCAATTAGATAACAAGTAATCGTGCTAAAATAAACTCAACTGAAACTGGCCAACAAATGAAATAATGGAAAAATGTCAGACATATTTAATTCCTTATATGGACGAACGCGTTTAAAAACGCTCATAAGATGATAGAATGAAAATACTTACATTTATGGCAGAGCTACTAAAACTATTTGTAGACGTTCTTAATTTTAAATTGCTAATCAGAGGGGAGGCAGCCAATCAACAACAACCCACCATTTACGGTAAGGGATTGACTTTCACCATTATAACGCACCACAGCTTAAAGAGCGTGGAATGTTTAGTAGGAACCGCACTGATTCGAACTCGGATCGCCAGCTCCGAATTCCAGAGCTCTACCACAAGACATTGGTATTGATTATATGTTTTGTGGAAAGGAATGCTTATGAACGTGCATTTAGGACTGACTGCGTTTATATTCTACCAGTTGAAAACCGATTTTTCTCTCAGTTTCTCCTATGTAGGTAGCTCGGCAGTCCAAACAATTTCGTAAATTAAATTAGATCGACCACTTGTATTGTTGAGGTGCTTTCTTTATATAAAATATTCACTAGCTTGTTTACGCTGTGCATTGGGGTTAAGTCGAAATCGTTCGAACATTTCAAGCCGTGATACTGAAGCCTTGTTCGTCAGAAAAAACCCAAACAAACCCTCCTTGAGCAAACACCCACACACTTTATTTTATTTCCCGGTGGCTTTTAATTCTTCTTCTTCACATATCAAGTTATTAGAATAACCAAAATAAAGAACAACATGTGGTTATCTTACAACTTCTCCTCCCCTATGACATCAAGTATAACTTTTGTCGCTATTCGCTCTATGCTGACATTTGATTGGACAATTTATTCAACAATTTTGACGCTTTTCTAAAATTTGGATTTTCTCTTCTTCTGCATGTAGAGTGTTCTTTCTTCAGCTTCCTTGCATTTTTGTCACCTGATTACGCCAGGTTAACATCAGCGAAACGTCGCGTGCCATATTAACTGATGACGCAAGGTTAACTCTAGCATAAGCGTCATTTGTCATATCAGCTGATGATGCCATCTTAATACTAACGAAACTTCGCGTGTCCTATCAACTTTGTTTTCACTGCATAGTACTAGCGATTCCTCATTTGTATTAAGTTTTTACTAGATCATAAGTTCAGGTTATTTCTTCGACAATCTGAATCCGGTAAAATGGCAAAATAAATAAAATATATGAAATAGAATATTCATTTAAGCATTTAAACGATTATCTAATCACTGTACGCTGGCTTACTGTAAACAAAGTTATCATTTCCCTGTTGTAAAAATAAATATTATTCTATAAGCTGATTGAATAAATAAAGAGGTAAGGATGACTGTCAGACCAAGCTGTGTTTGATAAATAACTAAGGAAGAGAAATATTTTGTTAGTAGATTGTGACCTATTTAATTTTATTTCAATGTTGTCCTTTACTTGCTAAGACTTCGTCAAAGCCAAAAAATACATTATTGAAAGTTGTTTGAGGAATGTACTAATAAGAGCTATTAGATTTTTAGACTGTTACCAAGAGAGCTTCAAAATTAATTGTTCAGGTAAGTTTCAAACTATTATGCAGAGAGCTACAGAGTGAATATCACACGTTCATTTCAGACTGTTACTCAGAGTGCTTCAGAATGGACTGTATATAGTGATCTCAGATTGTTACGCACGGGGTTTCAGAAAGGACGGTTAACGATTATTTCAAATTCTTAAGTAGAGGGCCTCAGAATGGACCGTGAAGGCTGGTTTCAGACTGTTATTCAGAGAACTTCAGAATGGACTGTGAAGGTTAGTTTCAGTCTGATACTCAAAGAACTTCAGAATGGATTGCACACTTTAATTTTAGACTGTTACTCAGAGAACTTCAGAATGGATTGCACACTTTAATTTCAGTCTGTTACTCAGAGAACTTCAGAATGGATTGCACACTTTAGTTTCAGTCTGTTACTCAGAGAACTTCAGAATGGACTGTGAAGGTTAACTCCAAAATGTTAACCAGAGGCATTCAGAATAGACTGCCATGTTCATTTTAATAAAGTTATGCAGAGGGCTTTAGAATATGTTGCGCATGTTAATTTCAAACTCTCAGGCAGAGATATTCCGAATGAACTGCTCTTGGTAATTTTAGATTCACACCAGGATTGCGCATGTCAATTTCAGACTGTTGCCTAGAGGGCTTCAGAATGGTCTGCGCTTTACAAACCTTCGAAATAATGACGTAGTACATCAACGATTACAACTTCTTTTTTTTTCAACTCGAAATAGTCAGCCTTTAATGAAAATATTTTAAACTAGAAGCTATTAATAACCTGAACTCATTCACTTTGATAATAAATACCACAAGTAATTCTGGATTTGAACCAAACGCAATTTAATTTCAAATGCGCTGTTTACCTTGCTCGTGTTCTTCGTTTGGAGAATTTTTTGATGTTGCTGACTTTTTAGTGCTTCTTGAAGTAGGCTACATTTGATTATATATATATTTATAGTTCAGTCTACACTTCCTCTCATTAAGAAATGCTCGGCAGTTTTTGGTCGGAGATACTTTAATAGCAGAACTAATGTGACTTTACTTCTTGTTCAAAGAATTCAAGATAAGGCATGTGATTAGTTACACTTGTTTCAATGGAATACTAGCATTTCGAAATTCATAACAAGAATGAAAGATTAGAGAGGAAAATTAAACCGTAAATTGTAGAAAGAAATACGTCTAAAGTTGTGTTCCGTGTTTCATCAAATACAGAATACTTAAGAAGGGACTTAATCATGCTGGTGGAGATTCTACTTTAAAGTAGCCTAAAAATGATGTTTTTGACGATGGAATTGAAAATAACATACTGAAAACCAGGACAATAATTATTCGTAAACAGTTAAATAGGTTTTTAAAAAATCAAAACATTAATATTTAAATGTTGCATTCTAAGATTCCACGAAAATGCTTCGTATCACACACATACATATATATATACATATTCGTTAGTTAACTGTCTTCTTTAGCAGAGTGTGTAAAGCATAATTAACTCTCTTCTGTTGGAAATGAAGGTGCATGTCGTATGTATTACAATTCTATATACAAGACAAATTAAATTCGAACGTACTGGAAAATGTTTTTTCAAATAAACCTGACAGTTTTCCGTTCGATATCTCAGCTAATATCGTCCGAATGAATCATCGACCAGTTGTTTCCCTAATTGTTGCGACGAGTTTAAAAGAACCATATCGCTGAATTACTGTAATTCAGTTTTGTCACATAAGAATTAAAAAAAAAAGGAACAGAAAGAAGATCATGCGCATGCGCAGTTGTAGGTAAAACATAAAAGTAAAATTTAAATTCTTTTAAAGTCTTTTGATGTATTATAACAGTCTGGAGATTTATTATGATAAACATGTATAGTGTGAGAAAAATCTGTAATCACATATTAGAAGAAGTGAGGGATGTATGGCTAGTATTTGTTTACTAACAGACAAGTGTTTTTTCTAGAAGTTGCTCCTTACGCAAAGTGGTACTATTGTCATGTAAAATGGCATAAGCCCGGCATGGCCAAGTGGTTAAGGCGCTCGACTCGCAATCTGAAGGGTCGCGGGTTTAAATCCCCGTCCCACCAAACATGCTCGCTCTTTCAGCCGTGGGGGCGTTATAATGTGACGGTTAATCCCACTATTCGTTGGTAAAAGAGTAGCCCCAAGAGTTGGCGTTGGGCGATAATGACTAGTTGCCTTCCCTCTAATCTTTCACTGCTAAATTAGAGATGGTTAGCGCAGATAGCACTCGTGTAGCTTTCTAATTCAAACAAACCAAACCAAGATGGCGTAAACAAACCAGACTTTTCTGACTGGCTACGCCTTTTGCGCTTCTTTTGTAGCTGAAAGGTAAGTTTCGTTGTTGGGAAAGTTTGTATTTGGTTACAAGAGAAAGGTTATTGGAAAAGGTATGTAATCGTCAAAGCCTTTGGACAGTAGTACTAGAACTGGTTCAACTCCTGTTCACCGAAATATACTTAAATTCGTCTCCTTTTATTTCCAAAATTTTTAGCTGCCTTAATAGTCATTATTTTATACATCAACATCTATAGTGACTTCACGAAATCGCTATCCACCACCAACACAGTTGTGACAACTTTCATCAGATGACCTCACAGGACTCAAAGAAACAGCAGAATGTGTATAAAACATTTGTTTGCGACATCAGTTTTCTCTTATTATTATTCGTGCCCGGCATGGCCAGGTGGTTAGGACACTCGACTCGCAATCTGCGGGTCGCGTGTTCGAATCCCCGCCACACCAAACATGCTCGCCCTTTCAGCCGTGGGGGCGTTATAATTTGCGGTCAATTCTACTATTCGTTGGTAAATGAGTAGCCCAAGAGTTGGCGGTGGGTGGTGATGACTAACTGCCTTCCCTCTAGTCTTACACTGCCAAATTAGGGACGGCTAGCGCAGATAGTCCTCGTGTAGCTTTGCGCGAAATTCATAACAGAACAAGCTTATTGTTATTTACAAAATACTTAGCACATTACAATTTCCTCAAAATCTTCGATCCTTCAGTTAAGCTATATTTAACAGAATTAGTCACGTTCCTGGTAGTAATTTTTTAATACAGTATAAGTTGCTGTGGTGTTCTAGTTGATAGCATGCACATTATTTAGAACCTTAACCAGCCAGTAGAACTTCTATACTATTCGGATACATCCTTCTAAGAATTTTGTTACCTGTGTCGACTTGTATCTATTGTCTCAACTAACTTCCGTATTAAAGTTCAGTGAGAAACCTACCGAACTGAATATTTATTCCAAGGCCCGGCATGGCCAGGTGGTTAGGGTACTCGACTCGCAATCTGCGGGCCGCGGGTTCGAATCCCCGTCACACCAAACGTGCTCGCCCTTTCAGCCGTGGGGGCGTTATAATGTGACAGTCAATCTCACTATTCGTTGGTAAAAGAGTAGCCCAAGAGTTGGCGGTGGGTGGTGATGACTAGCTGCCTTCCCTCTAGTCTTACACTGCTAGCCCTCGTGTAGCTTTGCGCGAAATTCAAAACAAACAAATTTATTCCAAAAATACAATAACAGCAACTTTTACAACAAGCAAGTTCAAGTTTTAATAATTATTACATTTCGACCCATAAAATCGAGTCATCATCAGGTAAGAGCTATATTTTAAAATGTAATATACTTTATTCAATGATGACCCAATACTATGAGTCGAAACATGTAATTATTAAAATCAGAACTTGTCTGTTATGGCTTATTTTAATTAACTCCCATATTATTCGGATACTTCCTTTTAGGTATTCTGTTACGTGAGCCAACTTATATCTATAGTTTCAACAAACTCCCATATTATTCGAATACTTCCTTTTAGGTATTCTGTTACGTGAGCCAACTTATATCTATAGTTTCAACTAACTCCCATATTATTCGGATACTTCTGTTTAAGTATTTTGTTACGTGAGCCAACTTATTTCTATAGTTTCAACTAACTCCCATGTTATTCGGATACTTCTGTTTAAGTATTTTGTTACGTGAGCCAACTTATTTCTATAGTTTCAACTAACTCCCATGTTATTCGGATACTTCTGTTTAAGTATTTTGTTACGT
>NW_013666217.1:205612-208166 GCF_000517525.1 Limulus polyphemus
GAATTATACGTTGTTGCAAGTTAAGGTGTGAATTACACGTTCTTGCATGTTAAGATGGGAATTATACGTTGTTGCATGTTAAGGTGTGAATTATACGTTCTTGCATGTTAAGATGTGAATTACACGTTGTTGCAAGTTAAGGTGTGAATTACACGTTGTTGCGTGTTAAGGTATGAATTACACGTTGTTGCATGTTAAGGTGTGAATTATACGTTGTTGCATGTTAAGGTGTGAATTATACGTTGTTGCATGTTAAAATGTGAATTATACGTTGTTGCATGTTAAGGTGTGAATTATACGTTGTTGCAAGTTAAGATGTGAATTATACGTTGTTGCAAGTTAAGGTGTGAATTATACGTTGTTGCATGTTAAGATGTGAATTATACGTTGTTGCAAGTTAAGGTGTGAATTATACGTTGTTGCAAGTTAAGGTGTGAATTACACGCTCTTGCATGTTAAGATGGAAAATTTTGCTCGTTTTATTGGAAGATGGTCGCATTTTAGAATTGTGTCGTGTGTATAATCCTGGTGAATGGTCGTTTTGTTTCACGTTTAATAGAATACAGGGTCCATGCATGACATCTACTTTACTGTAATATTATCGGTTCAGAAACTTGTTCTAGTTGCATGACCATGTTAGAAAATGAGGCTTGGTCAGCACCTAGTTTAGGTGGTTAAGTTTTACTGTATTAAACATCATCTTTGCACTATCCATTAAAACGTTTAGTCGTGAAATTAAATCTACAAATTAGAAACAGATGGCAAGGCATCACAGGAGATTATTAATTCCAGTGTATCTTTATATTAGGCATTAGACAGCGTTTCAGTAGATAGAAAAAATGTCACTGCATGAAAATCGTTAACTGTGCACTAGTGGGCTAGGTGGCTGTTTTAAATATTCGCGCTAAGCTATACAAGAGCTTGCTGACGTCTTTAATTTTGAATTGATAAACTAGAGTGAAGGTAGGTAATCCATAGTACCCAAGTACCGCCAACTTTTAGGCTACTCTTATCTGATGAAATAGTGGGATGTGAACGTCACTTTTATGGCTCCCCCACAACCCCAAAGTTACGATCGAGTTTTTGTGGCAACAGGTCGTGAACCGTGAATTTTTGGATTCACAGTCCAGACACGCTAACTAGTAGGCATGGTTGGGATGAAAAGTTAGTACAGTCAGAGTTGACAAGGCAGAAGTTCATATAGTCAACCATTTTTATGAAATATGGTATATTGATTTGAAAAAATTCAAGAACTGAAAGTTCCTTACGCATAAAATCTAGTATTTCTAACATTTTAAAGGCTTTGTTTCCCAATAATAAGGTATAAAATCGATCTGTCACTGGTAGGCAAGGAAAATCGTTTTAATTACACCCAAGATATTTTAGCAACTGATGAACTTCGTTTAAATGTAAACGTATAATTCACACCTTAACATGCAACAACGTATAATTCACACATAACCAGTTTGCAACTGTAATTACGAGTTAATTATTAATGTAAAATTATGGTACAAGAACTCGAGAACAACGGTTATTGAATATTATGGTTACATTACAAATACGAAAACACGAGGTGTTTTGAAAATTGTCGGCTCACGTAACGAAAAACCTAGAAGGAGGTATTCAAATAATGTGGGAGTTTGTTGAAACTGTAGATGTAAGTTGGCTCACGTATCAGAAAATCAAGAAGGAGGCATCTGAATAATGTTAGAGTTAGTTGAAACTGTAGATATAAATTGTTTCATGTTACAAAGAACGAAGAGATATCCAAATTATATTGGAGTTAGTTGAAACTATGGATATAAGTTGGCTCACGTAACGGAATACCTAAAAGGAAGTATCCGAATAATATGGGAGTTAGTTGAAACTATAGATATAAGTTGGATCACGTAACAGAATACCTAAAAGGAAGTATCCGAATAATATGGGAGTTAGTTGAAACTATAGATATAAGTTGGCTCACGTAACAGAATACCTAAACGGAAGTATCCGAATAATATGGGAGTTAATTGAAACTATAGATATAAGTTGGATCACGTAACAGAATACCTAAAAAGAAGTATCCGAATAACATGGGAGTTAATTGAAACTATAGCTTATAAGTTGTACGTAACAGAATACCTAAAAGGAAGTATCCGAATAATATGGGAGTTAATTGAAACTATAGATATAAGTTGGACTCACGTAACAGAATACCTAAAAGGAAGTATCCGAATAATATGGGAGTTAATTGAAACTATAGATATAAGTTGGCTCACGTAACAGAATACCTAAACGCAAGTATCTGAATAATATGGGAGTTAATTAAAATAAGCCATAACAGGCAAGTTCAGTTTTTAATAATTACACGTTTCGACTCATAGTATTAGGTCATCATTGAATAAAAGTATATTACATTTAAAAATATAGCTCTTACCTGATGATGACTCGATTTTATGGGTCGAAATGTAATAATTATTAAAACTTGAACTTGCTTGTTGTAAAAGTTGCTGTTATTGTATTTTTTGAATAAATTTGTTTGTTTGTTTTGAATTTCGCGCAAAGCTACACGAGG
>NW_013666217.1:208919-230412 GCF_000517525.1 Limulus polyphemus
TTCTGTATTAAAATATATTTCGTTACCCCTTTTTCGGCTTTCCTTAAATAAAGAAATTCTTGCTATTTACTAATAAATCGGAGTTGTTGGCTATTAAGTAATTTACATTTAACGTAATTTCGTTAAATTTCAGAATATTTCCAGTTATGTGGTTTCCTCTTGAAATTCTAATCCTAATTTTGGCAGAAACCACCACACGTTTTTTTTCTTTACTATTTACACTATTCATAGTTCGTTCTCTTCTAAATCAACAAGGCGATTTATTTCTGAGATAACAGAATGTTGACTTGCTTGAACAGATTGTTAATGGTCTTCGTATAGCTTCTGATCACAGTTTCTCGTATTCAGAAGCTGTAGTGAAGATTTTCACAATACCGTTTCTAGAACGTGTAATACATTTTTCGTGGCTGTATTTTCTACTGTTGACAAGACTTTGCCAGAGATAAATAAAATTCGACTGGATCTCTCAGAAAGAGCAAGATACAGGTCTGATAGTAAACTATAATTAATTCTTGTCTCAACTAAGCAACTGCGTTAAAGCATATTTTTCCAAAGTGGCTTTCCACTGGTCATCGATGGAACTTTGAAGATAAGATGAAGGTCTGATGATAATATATATGTATATATATATATATATATATTAACTAAATAACTATGTTAAAGGATAACTTTTCTTTTGAAGTGGCTTTCCATTAATTACCAACAGAATCTTTAAATTGAGTTATACATATTGATCATGTAGCAGAATGCTCTTTTAGTTTTCTTTATACAAAACCTTTACTTTAATTTTAGTTTTACGATACACTAAATTTTTCTTTCAATGGCCGATATTATAATAACATGTTGAATATGAAAACATATTGGGTCTGATGTAAGTGTTCTCTTTCTTCGGATCGACTCCATAGTTGACAGTTAGGCCTTCTTCCATATATTATACATATAATGTAAATAGCAGCTTGGCAAGTTTCAAAATTACTGAATGAATTAATCGTCATTAATGTCGTGAAGAGATATTTTGACGTTGAGATAACACTGAATGCTGTTTAACCCGACCTTTGCCCTAAGAATAGTTTTGATTATTTCATATTTTTATTTATATAATGTAGCAGTTTGCCTCTGCCATATTTATTAGAAATATATATATACATATATATATGTGTGTGTGTGTTTCTGATATAAATAATATACTCATTTGCAGAAAAAGATATTAGATTCTTACTTGCGATACATGATCTAAATGCGTGAAAAAACAAAAAACAATTTACAAATGATCTTATAGATAACTATCTCGTACTGTTTAAATTATAACAGCTGCTTTCAGTTTTCAACGAATATTTCATTAAATTGAGTATAGTTGCTGTTTGGTTGACAAATATAGCAAGACTAAAGTTGATATCCAGTCTACAATAACCACCCTCCCCGTGGCTCAGTAGCAAGCTTGAGGGCTAAAAAGCTAAAATTCCAGCTTTGATCATTAATAAACGAGCAAACTAAATTTCTTGTCGAGGATTACTAGGAAAATCATAAGAAAAAGGACAACAGCGAACGTAAAAATGTTAATATTTTTAATAAACTCTTACTTTATTGTGTTAAAAACCATCGGTTTTACATTACAAGCTACTGAACTTTTTATGACACACACACACACAAAAATCTAAACTAATTATAACAGAGACTTTTCAATAACCAATGAAGAGAGAAAAAAAACTACGTTTCAGTTAATTTCCATTTCGTAATTCTTTATTTTTCAAGTTCATGTAACAAAACGATTTCAAAACTTTAACTTACAAATTCCTCCAAAAGTCATACTTTTACGATTTTAAAAATAAGTAAATAATGTTTCCAGCTAAGCACGTAGGTGGTGGATTGCTCTTTAATAGAAACTATGATAATGTTTTATATATAGGAAAACGTTTCTTAATTATCAACAGACGAGGTTACTACGTCTTACATAGAGACTACCTCAAACATTGATTGGTAAATACATTTGACAACAGACAAAAGCTTATAACGTGATTCATTAAGCTTACACCTCTAAAAACAAACAAGGATCACCATTGTTCATTAACTACACACACTATAAAATACATTTAAACTAATGACTTTAAAAAAAAAGTTGTTTGCTCTCACGCCGAGGAATTATCTCGGTCCAGTGGAAAGCGATTTAAGTTTACACATAGTCACGACTTACCTTAACGAGGAGGAGTGTTGGTTAAAACGGACAGCTTTCTTCCGATTGAGATCTCGCTAAGCAAAGCAATTTCCTGTTCCGAAGAGAGTTTTTTAACTGGAATGTTGACGAATATCCTAGCCCAAAGAAAGTCGTTTTTCTTGAAATGTTAATCAATTTCGTTATCGTTGCGTACTAAATCCTAATTGATGTCCATCTCTACAGCATGATTGCATGCCATAAATTATCATGTCATAGTTCAAGTAAGCCTGTGGGAAACTTAATTTTTTTTTTATAAGGAATCCACATTATGTTCATTCTGTCTTAGGACAACCAGTTAAGATAACTGCTCTAAAGGGTGGCTATGTAAATGTCATATATTAATAAGGCAGGCACAAACTTGGTTTCAGACTGTTTACATTAAAATATTATTTAATGTCGTATCTTATTATCCGCACCTACAAAACCACGAAACCTTGTGACGTTTTTGTTGCTTGGCTAAAATTAAATTGAACTGAAACAACAGAGAGAGATAACTTTAATTTGGGCCAGATAGTTTCATTTTGAGAGACTGTTAGTTGGCAAACTTGTGGCGAAACCTAAAAAAACTCATTTATCCTTCATAGTTGATACCAACCAAACGGACATTTACACTAAAGATGTTATACAAAAATAGTTATTGATAATAAATAGACAAAAAACCAAAAACACCTTTAACTTCATAGTCGCTGAAACAGAGATTGAAAGGTAAAAAATTGATTCGAATTTTTGCTTTTCTTGTATTCTTTAATCATTTTGAAGTATTGAGACTGATATCAGAGAAAATGCTAAAACAAAACTAACAAATATGTAGAATAACATTTTAATAACTTTTGGAAAGAGCTTCTTCAAGTCAAACCAACAAAATAAGTTTTCCTTGTTCACCACTAAAACAAATCGCACATTTAATGCTCATTTCACATTTGAAAATATATCCACGCAGTTCTTAACAACAAAACAAACTACACATGTATATATATATGTTTAGCAAACACAAAATGTTAATGTTTCCATCACCTCTTGAAATACAATTTTTAAAATATTATTGATATGATTGTAAAAAATATACGTGGAATCAAAAAAGATTGATAAATCCCATTAAAAAATCCAATAAAATTCTCTTTCCGAAGTGGACATAGTAGAAGGCAGAATCCACATGTCGAAAGCGCTGGATTTTAGCAGTTGCTTTTTTTAATGTGAAAAATTAATGTGCAACTTGAGGCGTCTTTGGATCAGTTTTGCATTGATATTTAGACACTTTGGGAAGGGCCCTACTTACGTTACGTACACTTGGATATTTAGGCAGTTTGTGAAAACCACTAATTACGTTACGAGTCCCTGGATATTTAGGCACTTTGTGAAGGGCACTAATTACATTACGAGTCTCTGGATGTTTAGACATTTTGTGAAGGGCACTAATTACATTACGAGTTCCTGGATATTTAGGCACTTTGTGAAGGGCACTAATTACGTTACCAGTCTCTGGATATTTAGGTACTTTGTGAAGGGCACTAATTACATTACGAGTCCCTGGATGTTTAGGCACTCTCTACTTGCATTGCTAAGCCCAACACTTATTTTTTTTTTTAGTTGTAGCTTTTTCAAAAAACAACAACATGAATGCAAGATTTTTATTGGCATTACCAGTTAATAATTCTGAGATCAGTAATGTAGCTCAAAAATCAAAACAGCAATAAAAAATGACAACACTTACGGAGAATTTCAGAGATAAGACACGTTTAAAATATCTTCATACGAGCATGAATTTATTTCATAATATTGAGGAAATATAAGGAAATGATCCTCCTAACATATCCTGTAGAGAAAATACAAAAAGTGGACATAGCTTGAATTAACCAGAAGTAACTTGACTTATACTAAAATTGCAGATCTCGCTTACGTCAGGCAGTGTTATTGGACTGAGCAGTGCTTTGAAAGTTAAAACACCCATGTTAAGTGTAAACTGTAACAACGTAAAAAGTTGTATTGTATTTTTTTGTGGTCTTCCGTTTGATATAAGCTATAGATCTTAATAATCAGCATGGAAATCCAAGAAACCATCTTACCATATCCAGCAACATTAACTACGAAAGCCCCCAGTGGCACAGCGGTATGTCTGCGGACTTACACTGCTAGAAACCGGGTTTCGATACCCATGGTGGGCAGAGCACAGATAGCCCATTGTGCAGCTTTGTGCTTAATTACACAACAAACAACTCCGAAAATAAGGAGAACGTCTCTGAAACTATTTTGCTAAAAATATTTTGTAGTTCTAAGTACAGGAATCGCATTACAGTAATTCCAGTCATAACGTTGAGAATTTAACAGTTCTTTTGTGGTGTTACTCATGCAGTAGAAAGGAAAGATTTGTTGTAAAAAAATGGCGAGAAATGAATCTATCTTATCGAGTGCAACAAAAATCGTGCAATTAATTACAGGTTAAAGACACAGAACACCAATAGAATAAAGCTATCATGAAAAGTTATTCTGAAGGTGTTAAGACCAATGCTACCATGTTACAATGACCACTTGGAGATTTGGAGATCCGATAAAACCGTGATTAGGTTTATTTGACGCATTTTATATGGTTAAATGGTTACAAAAGAAGTTGCATTGCGTACACAGAGTAATTGAACAAAATGTATATGTAAAGAAATGCCCCAGCAAAGTATATGTCCAAACTGGTTTTGATTTGCGCGCGAAATGAAAACAACAAGGACTGCCTTAGATATTCAAGCAAGGAAACGTTTTAATAAAGTCAGCGACACGTCTACAAGTCACTCTACTCTTTTGGTTTTTGCACTGACCAGTTGTACAAACGTACAGTAAGAACAGATATTTATCTTTAAGGTTCTAACTTGAACTGGTAGGTGTTATACTGGGACCTTTGTATTGTTTCAGTTTTTCATAAAAACATACAACTTCAATGATTAATATATCCATGATAGTTCCTCCAAGTTATAGGCGCCTAACACATAGAACAGAAGGGACACGTGTGCCCCTCTTTTTCCAGTCACTGTTGTTGTCTTCTTAGTGCAATATGTCTACCGTGGAGAATCGAACACCGTAATTTAGCGTTGTAAGTCCGTAAACTTCCTAATGACTCACTGGGGGACTCCAATCAATGTATATAAACTATTATTAAAAACTGTTAGATTGAAATCCAACAAATCTAGGCATTTCTGATTCAGGTATTGACAAAATGGAAGAGGTGTTATTTGGTTTAGTTGATGTTAAAGAAAGTTAATCATTTTTGATAGTAATATGAGAACCAGCTGATTAAGTTATTGTATCAGGGATAGTTTCGTGTGCAGGGAAAGCTAGTTCTTTAATTATAAAACTATCGCACGACATTTTGTTTTTTTTAGTATATTTGGATTGTTAACGGGTTTCGTTGTTACCAGAGATTTGGCTTCCTAGCTGAAATCCCTGCAGGTTTCGCCATATGACAGTTATACAGTTTTATATCAACGTGAGGAACTAGTTCAGCTGTTTTATGAAGTCACAGAAGAGCTCCACTCCATTCCTTCTTGACTTTATCATCTTAATGAAGCGAAAATCGCACAACATGGCAGCTTCTGTAGGAAACATCCACCCATTAAGCCCTGACGTAAAGGTGCTACTGGCCACCGAAATTACTATTTCGAGAGACACACGTGATTTAGATGTACCGCATCCAAAGAAAAACGGAAGTCCAACTTGATGTTCAGATAACCAGTTCCTGCTTATTGCTCTAGAGCTATCTGACCAGGACTATGAGGGTATCATCAAGTTATCGACCTCTTAGCAATGACTGTGGAGCCGACTATAAAGCTAAACGCTTGTACTAATTGTTTATGAACTAAATGTTACATCTGATGACGATGCGATTATGGCGAATTGTGTGGAATAACGTGAATTTTAAACATTCTTAAATATTTTAAGATTACATCTGTGGGGGAATACGTGAGCATTTCATAGTAAGATGAAACACGTAAGGACATGTTTAAAAAATCTTAATATTTCTATTGACCCAAACTTATAATAAAACTTGGGCATCGTTTTGTAATATTGAAAAAATGTACGAATCTCCAGAATATCATTTCTTACGGAAATACTTCAAGACATTCATAGAATAATGGGTTCTAAATGAATACCATATCTTTATCTTTAGATGGTTTAACTTGCGAAACAAGAAACTTTGGATATGTGGAAAGCTTCGGAATTGAATGGTGTAATGAACAATATCCAACTCCACGTAAGAGATGATTCTTGGATTTAACAATAGAAAGGTTTGTGTATTATTGTATTATTTATTTTTAATAAGAAAGAAAAATATTAAGCCTATACACACATTAAACCACAAACAACAGTTAATATTGAGTAGTTGATTAACTTAAAATAATTGAACAGCTACAATACTTAGAAGGACACACTCAAAGATCAAAAAACATATATCATTGCGACATTTTGATAAATATTTGAGCTGTATCTTATTAGGCCATTTTTTGTTTGGACTCACCTTGACTTACCAGGAAATTTGAGACCAGACATGGCCTAATAGTTAGTGTTCCCAAACTGTGAATTCTAGAATTCATGGTTTGCGACTAATTGCCGCAAAAACGCACTCCTCGCTCTGGGCAGTATAAAAATGATGGTGAAACCCCAGTAGCTCAAGATTTGACAGTGGGTACTGTTGACTACAATGTTGTTGTTGTGTGTTATTAAGCACAAAGCTACATTGGGGGCACTGTTGACTAACTACCTTCCTTCTATTCTATCAATTCAAAATTAGAGACAACTATGTGCAGATAGCCATTAGGTAGCTCTGCACAAACTTCTGAAACAAACAACCAAGAGTGGTAAACTTTAAGGCTTATTAAGTTAAAATTCAGGGTTCAATCGCTGCGAGGAGCACAGCGCAGGTAGTCCATAGTGTAGTTTTGCGCTCAGACCAACATAATGATCTCGTAGACGAACGAATAGAACAATATAGCTATTAAATTTGATGACGAATAATTCACTTTTAGACAATAAAGTTTGGAGGTGGTTTGAGTGGATAATGAAAGAAACTTTATTATAAGTAATCTGATGATGACTAAGATTGTCGAAACGTTGTACATTTGTTACTTATAATAAAGTTTCTTTCATTGCTCATTCGAGCAGTTTCCAATCTTTATGATATAATAGTTACTATAAAAAATATTATTGTGAATAACAACTAGTACATCAGCTGTATGGAGATGATTGCTGTTACTTTGGATTTGAGTCTGAAAACAGTTAAATTAAGATTGTAAATTAATTGAAAACTGGTTTGTTTTAATTAATTTATTTACAATGCACACTAAAACTTTGTTACAGTCAACAATTCTGAAATTGACGGTCTTTCTTATCTGGTTGTTTAAAAGCATGTAATGTGAGTTCGTCTTATATAGGTTAAAAGTAATGATACTTTTGTTTCAAAATGTCATGATTTAGTTTTAGTACACATGCAATAACTGAGCACACCAAAACGTTTGTCTATTAAGATGCTGAAGAAAGTTATTCGATTGTTGTTTAATTCAATTTTCCATTTTCTCAGCGGTATTTCTTGAGGGCTTATAGTACTAAAAGTCGAAGCTAGATCTCTGCGATGGGCACATTAAAAATAGCCCCATTGTGTAATTTTGAATCCCCAGGGTCTTATTTGAGAGGACTTTCTCTCAAGCAGTTTTACATACTTTCACGGACTCACTTCATTTTTAAAACTCTACTTTGTTTGTAAGTATTATGTGATTTAACAACACACTTTAAAGTTTAAGATAATTGGCGCTTCGGTAACTTTAAGCATCACAAATAAATTACGATACAGCCAGTTTTACAGTCAAGATTGTCTCATTTGGTCACCAGACAAGACGCAAGTTTTGTTAGAATACGTATATTTTTCCCGTAAGTTATATTGTTGAACAAGATGGTAAAGTTGAAACGAAGTTATATTTCCTAGAACAGAAAAAACAGAAAATCAGATAGCTAATCCTGTATATTCTAACACTTCGAAAGAAGAAGGCATTTATTTCTTGTGTACAAACTTTGTGGCATAAAACTTTTTTTTTTCAACGTTAACTGCATTTAGGTATTCAGAAACACAACGAATATGTGTTAGCTGAAACACTACCTCCATTGAAAAAGATTAGAGTTTGTGCTTCAAAGTTTTCCTAAGCTAGTTTTTTCGTTTTGTCTTTTACGGATAAGGAGAAACCAGCAAAGTGCGCGGGCCTTTCGAAGCAGTCTTGTTAAGCCCGATTTTTGTTTTTGCATTTGAAATCTTTCTTTCCAAAATTTAGTACATAAGACTGTGTTCATAAGTGAAAAAAATTGCTATGAAAACATTTGAAGGAAAACAAAGTTAAAATAGCTAAGAAGCGTGGTCGAGATGCACACGTAGTTAAATAGTGAAGATATAATACAAAGGAATAGTAATACCGTGTTGAAATTCGGCGCCACTGAGAAAAAAAGTTGAAACTTCCATTTCTAGATAAACATGTTCATATTGGATATTGTTACGAACATAAATCACTATTACCTGTTCGTATTAGATATTGTTATGAACATAAATCACTACTACCTGTTCGTATTAGACATTGTTACGTACATAAATCACTATTACCTGTTCGTATTAGACATTGTTACGTACATAAATCACTATTACCTGTTCGTATTAGATATTGTTACGAACATAGATCACTACTACCTGTTCGTATTAGACATTGTTACGAACATAAATCACTATTACCTGTTCGTATTAGATATTGTTACGAACATAAATCACTACTACCTGTTCGTATTAGACACTGTTACGTACATAAATCACTAATACCTGTTCGTATTAGATATTGTTACGAACATAAATCACTATTACCTGTTCGTATTAGATATTGTTATGTACATAAATCACTATTACCTGTTCGTATTAGACATTGTTTCGTACATAAATCACTATTACCTGTTCGTATTAGACATTGTTTCGTACACAAATCACCATTACCTGTTCGTATTAGATATTGTTACGAACATAAATCACTACTACCTATTCATATTAGACATTGTTACGTACATAAATCACTATTACCTGTTCGTATTAGATATTGTTACGAACATAAATCACTACTACCTGTTCGTATTAGACATTGTTACGTACATAAATCACTATTACCTGTTCGTATTAGATATTGTTACGAGCATATTGGACATTGTTACGAACATATCTTACTATTCTGCATTTTAATCCTGAAACATATCGATGTTCTCACATTAAGCAGTTTATATATTCACATACTAAGTACGACGAGTCTATTTTTATACATAGTAATAACATGTGTTCTCCTTCTTTTGTTGTCCACAATTTTAGTCCTGAAACATATCGATGTTCTCACATTAAGCAGTTTATATATTCACATACTAAGTACGACGAGTCTATTTTTATACATAGTAATAACATGTGTTCTCCTTCTTTTGTTGTCCACAGTCTTAGTCCTAAGCTACACAAAGGGCTGTTTACACCTAGCAGTCTCTCATTCTGAATCGAAAGACGAGAGGAAAAGCAGCTCGTCAACAGCAAACTGATAGACTAGAGGAAAGGCAGCTAGCCAACAGCAAACTGATAGATTAGAGGAAAGGCAGCTAGTCAACAGCAAACTGATAGATTAGAGGAAAAGCAGCTCGTCAACAGCAAACTGATAGATTAGAGGAAAGCAGCTCGTCAACAGCAAACTGATAGATTAGAGGAAAGGCAGCTAGTCAACAGCACTCACCGCCAATTCTGGAACTTCTCTTGTCTGGCCGTATAGTGAAAATTGACTCTCACTCTTATAGTGCACCCACTACTCAAAAGTATGAAGCACGTATTTGCGGCAAAAGGACGCGAACCGTGAAATTTCAGCTTTGCAATACGCGAAAACTAATCACGACCCCCACGCCACCTATAATTCAAACTTGAGAAAGGCTTAATGGACGCCAACATATGCATAATGTTGTATCTTACAGCCAAGCAACGTGATTCACAACCTGAGCTAATTAGTAAATTTTAAGCTTTCAAGACCATTTCTGTATCAATATGGTCTTTGAATCAATATTAGAAGATATTACACGTTTAACCATATGGTTGTCTCCTAGGCAATATTAAGGATTTTCAAAACGCTTATACGTGTCTTAATATTATTTTAAACGCAACGATAGGGCATGCTTAGGTTTGAATTCCCCAGCTGAAGATTTCGGTACAAGATGTTACTAAATAATCAACCGAAAATACTAAATAAATTATCAAAATTTAACCTAAAGCAATGATGGAAAATGTATGAATTCATCTAACGAAGATTTTGGTACAAGATGTTACTAAATAATCAAACGAAAATACTAAATAAATGATCAAAATCTAACCTAAAGCAATGATAGAAAATGTATGAATTGAAACATGTTTATTGCCAAAATAAAATAGAAAAAAAAACAACAACTCTAAAATAAATTAAACTGAAGGAAGAACACTGAGAAGAAACTTATTAGTAAATCTAAATAGTCCAAATATTTTTAATAGTTTTAATTTAATAGTTTTATTAAATAAGCTGTAAAAATTGTAATTATAAAAGAGGAAAATGATTTTATAATATATATTATTTCTTCCAAAAAGCAGCTAAAACTCTTAAACTTATAAAAATAGCGCAATTCACATCCTGTGCAGAGTACAGTTGATCAATTACTTCTTAATATAATATTTAACAAGATTTTTGGATAAGGCTTCGGTGTGGTAATATATCTTCTTGGGATTGTTAAATTGGGTTCAAGATACTGTGAAGTTTAATGATAATATTTTGAAAAAATCGACTTTTTGAATTATTACAAAAACTGGTATTTTTGTTAAGGATTTTGTAAAAATGATCTATTTAATGAAGTAGTTTATAAAGAAAGTTACCATGTTTTATAGACACAAATTTCCTGTTATTTCGAATCAAATTCTGTGTTAAAAAGAAATGAGAGGTGAGAATTTAAATGCTTTACAATTGGACCTGCCAGCATGGTAACTTAAATATTTTAGAAATTGCATTATCTTCGAAGAAGCGACAATTGGAAAACAAAAACAAGATCCCCGCTTATTTTTGTAGTCCGCTGCTAAAACGATTCATTTTTAAAATTCATTAATAGTTGCCTTATCATGTTGTAAATACATTCGTTGATTTAAGTAACTGTGGTTTATTGAACTTTATATAATCGTCTTTTTTGCCAACCTACTTTTTCTAAATATATCTTTGTGAAATAAACTGTCTACACTAAAACGAATGTCCGAAATAATTTTCCTTTCATTTTATACTTTATGAAGGTTCAAAAATCATAGAAATAAACAGACTGCCAAAATGTTATCTTGTATAAACAAAATTCACGTTTTGATGAACTGGAAACAGTTATAAGTTTGATTATGAAATGTATGTTATGCGCTATTCATACAGTTGGTTGATATTCGGGTTATAACGTCCTCTCTATATTAGACAGGGAACAATTCTAATGCGCTATCATTCCTCCCTGTAAGAGAACCATTTTAATGCGAACTCTTTCGACTGTGAGAGAACCATTCTAACCAAACATTCCTATTTTTTAGAGAAAGCCATTCTGATGTGAACTCTCCTATTTTGAGGCAAACATTTACGTCCGTGAGAAAACATTTCTAATGAGAACATTCCTGTGAAAGAACAATTCTAATCTGAACATTCACATTTTTGAGAGAACCATATTAGTCTGAACATTACCATGTGTTCGAGAACCATTCTATTTCTACCCCTTCTTATTTGTTCGAGTAACATTCTAATGGTATCATTTCAATTTGTTCAGAACTAAATTTTCAGACTCCTGAAATACACTATATATATATATATATACAGTCTTGGTCAAAATGTTTACACATTTTGTAACAAATAAGATCATTATTATTAAGATGGAATACAAATACACTTAGTGCTGTCAAACTGAGAAATGTGTGTTATATTAAACATCTACATATGTAATTTGTATAATGAGACAGGTTCTATGGACATCGTGAACGAGTTATTAGAACAGCAAAATATTTTATCAGATAACCGTAGAAAGATGTGTAATTCAGATTTCACCTATCTCAACAAAACTTTACGAAAACATATATAATGGCAATATATAACATTAAATTATTATATATAGCGTTCATATTAAACATTCAGTACTTGGTTGGTCCTCCTCGTACTCGAATAATCTCAGCAAGGCGACGTGGCATGCTGTCGACGAGGTTATTGATGTAATCCACCGTGGTTTTATCCCAACTTGTCCCTAGAAGGCGCTGCAACTCAGCTACAGTAGTTAGTTTAAAGTCGTGGTTAACAATTTTTCCGGATCAGTTCTGCCCAGCAGTTCTCAAAGGGATTACAATCCGGAGTCTTTGCTGGTCATGGCAATCTTGTAACGTCTTTCTGGTTGAGATAATCCTGTACAATACTCGTACTTTGGGAATGGCATTGTTATTGCCAAATCCTGCCCTAGTATATGGCAGAGATATGGCCTCCATATAATTTTGTAGGAGGCGCCATTGACGTTTAACTGGAGGATATGAAGACCAGTTTTTCCACCATGATGAATAGCTGCCCAAACATGTACTGCACCATCTCCTGTGTTCTCCCAAACGACGAACACGAACCCTACCATCAGCTTTAACAAGCCGGAAACAGGACTTATCTGAAAAGATGATATGTCGCCAGTGTCTTAACTGTAAGTTGGCATGCTGTCTTGTCCAAGTAACACTGTGAGAACGGTGAATTTTGGTTAATATCGGGTTACAGATAGTTCTTGTTGAATAATAACCTAGTTTGGTCAGTCTCCTATTCACTATTCTTCTGGAAACCTTGGAATGAATGTGTTCATGCCATTCCTATCGTAAGACTTCTTTAGACACTGTCGTATTAATCTGATTAAAACACGGTCATCTCGGGCAGTAGTTTTTTAACGTCTACCAGTAGACTTTCCTGAAATATCTTTTCCTGTAGTCCGATGACGTTTAAAAGTTCTGGATACAGTACACTAGGATACCCTACTGTTCTGGCAATGTCAGTTTGCTTCATACCATTTTTGGACAGTCGAATAATTTGACACCCTATAACTTTTCGCACGTGACGAGGCATGATTCTACACCAAGTAGAGAGAAATTGTATTGTCTGAACAAAGCATTGATCTGTTTCGAAGAAGATTATACCAAAAGCACACACTTTGTGTATGTGTGTTTTGACAAACAAATGCTCACAACAAGCTCTACAGACCAGAATAAACAACTCGTACATGTTTGTCCAATCATACGCTACCTTTTCTGTTACTACGCGGGCATTTACTCAATAACTACCCAATGCACGTAGACAATACCATCAAAATAGAACAGTATGCAAACGTTTTAGCCAAGACTGTATATGTAGATATATATATAGATAGATAGATCAATAATGTATGGTTAGCTACTTAAAGTAAATAATTATAAAATATATATTGTTTCAACTCTTAGGCAGTTTAGTATCTTTTCAAATCACATGTCTGGATACATTTCATTATGAATTCTGAGCTGTTAAATTTTTAATACAATTCTATGTAGAGTCCAAATATCATTTGTCCATGTGAAATTAAAAGTTCAGTGTAAACACTTAGAGATGGTTAATCGCATGTTATAAAATCGAATTGTCAGTGGCATGTCACCGTTGATGCTAATCATGTGTCCAATATTAAACACTTTTATATTTGACTTATCATGAATTACCCACTATTCAACAGTGCAACGTCTCCACGGAAAGACTAATTCCTTTTACTTTTCTTGAAAATATATACTTATAGTAAAATGTTAAATGATGTAAACCTACTGGACACAATTTGTCGCAGAATGGTTCGTCAATGTTCTCTGGGAGTAGGATAACAATGTGTTGTACACTGCAACTCAAGCCAATCAGGAGTTCATATCCACAAAACGAAGGATATTGATGTGGCCCAAAAGATTATTATCGTCAAGCTGAGCTTATCTCATGGTACTTTCCTTAAGATAATAAACAAAGATTTGAAGTTGAGAAAGGATCACAGGCTAAGCATTCACATGTTTCAGCTAATGGCTGTATTCGCGAGAAAGATGGCAGAGGGGACTAAAATCCAATCACTGTTTAAATCCATAATGCCTCTAGTACAGCTCCAACGGATTTTTTTTTTTTGCCTTTTTTGGTCTGTTTGTTACATTGGAAATTGTGGTCTAAGACAACAGCACAATTCATGGCCACCAGATTAAGCATGATAGATGATTAAATAAGCAGTTAGAAAGGTAGCACGACATCTCGAATATATTTTACATAATAATGGCTTGGCGATTAAATTGAACATGATCGACGATTGAAGAAGTAGTTACAAAGATTGCACGAAAAGTCGAATATTCATAGAAAGTGCGATTCTCTTACAGCATATAAAATCTCAATGTTCATTGTAGAATACTATGATTAGACAAACTAATTATTTTAGGTAAATTATTAAAAATAACTTGGTATTTTTGAAAATATTTGTTCTGAAATTTTGTTTTTAATGTAATTATCTGTTATTCCGAAGAAGCCATAAAAGGAAACCTATATCAATAAATAGTACTCATATAAAGGGTTACCACCCCGAAAGGAGACCGAAGGCCGCTTGGAGGAGTCACCTATTTTAACAGCTCGCACCACTATACAGCTTTGTGTTGTCTGTCAGTTAGTAAGTAGACACGAAAATGACGTCACGTTGTAGTTTGTATTGTTGTGACGTCAGTAAAACGTGCGCATGCCATGAATCCCGAGAAGAATTATGTACTCTGTAGGTTACAACAGAGCATGGCGTATGAACTTTAAAAGCAAGAGATAAAAGTATTTGTTATTCTTGATTTTGGTTTTATTTAGTCTTCAAAGAGGGGACCCTGAGGAAGTACATCTAGTATTTATATACTTTCTACCTGTGGATACCGTCCAATAGTCTGTTCAGCACCTTATGATCCAAACAAAGACTGTTTTAATCAATCCACTTCTGGGGATAACCCACCTTCAACAAATAAAGACTACTGATGTATATATATATATATATATAGACAAGTAAAATACATTAAAGCGTGAGGCGGTTTTAAAAAGCTAGATTGTGTTTGTTTCTTAGAATTTTCGCGTAAAACTACACAAGAGATAGCTGCGTATAGCCATCCTTACCTTTGAACTCACGGCCCAATGTGTAGCTTTGCACTTAATAACAACCAAACAACCATAATTATTATATTCTCTACCTAAATCTTTTATTTGCTGTAACTCAATTTACTCTGAACGTAGCAATTTGATTGTCGTGCCTTTTTGTAACACAAAAATTACTCGTCACATATTTTACTAGTTGAGGAATATTTTATTGTTCACTAAAGTTAAAGAGTGTTGCCTTGAAAATAGATAAATATATCTATAAAGCGCGAAATTAATCTTGTTGGGAAGAAATACAGTAAATGTCATAGAAGAGCCTCTGAAGTAAAAGGCATGGACATACGTTTAATTATAAATGATGGTAATTCCCTGTGACAACAAAGAATATTTTGTAACTAATTTTTCTCTCCAGAACGGTCAAGTGGATTAGTCCAAGCTTTTAGATAAATCATATTTATCAGGCGTAAGACTTAATACAGGAAAGAAGACAAAATTAAAAGCAAGCATTTCCCGGTATCTAGATAACAAAGTCGATAAATAAAACATTGTGCTCTCTCAGTGCGCTCACAAACCTAATTTTGAGAGAAATATTTGATAAACTTGAAATTGTGAAATAAAAAATGACATGGATGTTCTGTAACTAACTGACGACTTATTTTTTTAATAGTTTCGTTTTGAGTTTATTTACGGATTATAAGTAATATTTTATTACAAGTTACAGCTTTTGCAGTAAGGAAACATATTTTAAAAACAGCTACGGCGTTTTGATCACTGGTGCGGTCATTTTCAAGTACACAGGTTTTAACTTGTTTTTTGTTTTGTGTTGAATTTCGCTCAAAGCTACTCGAGGGCTATCTGTCCTAGATGCCTCTAATTTAGAAGTGATAAAATAAAAAGAAGGCAGCTAGTCAACAACACAACTGCCAACTTTTTGGCTACTCTTTTACCAACGAAAAGTTAGATTAACCGAAGCATTATACCCCCTCTCTGCTGTTGAAAGGGGAGCATATCCGGTGAAGGCAGTCGAGCGCTTTAACCATCAGTCCATGTCAGCCCCCACTAATTAACGACAATGTTTGGATGAAATGTGTAGGTGTTTTTTTTTTTAATCTGTTAATAAATATCCGTTACATTTTCCAACTTCCCAACAGAAAATTGTCGTCCTGTTACAGTAAAATATCGTTCCCACCCCAGTGGCTCAGCAGTAAATCTTTGGACTTACAACGCTAAAATCCGGGGTTTGATACCCGTGGTGAGCACAGCACAGATAGTCCATTTCGCAGCTTTGCGCTTAACTACAAACAAACAAATACAGTGAAATAAATATATAATAAAATGATGTCAATTTAGGTAATAAAATTAATATAATAACATTTCCCAGTCTTTTCAGAGAGAATTTTATATCAAATTATTATGATTTCTCTGAAAATTAAGGAAGTTTATCAGTCTTATACCACATAATGTACTGCCTTGTGCAATATGTATTTATATAGCAACCACTGTCACTTATTCATTTCGAATGTAACTGAAGTTGACAAACTCTCCTGTTGTGCCTGACAATCGTATTTTATGAAGCTATTATTAAGTGAAATTGAAACTATCTTATTGATCTCTCTTTATCGCTGAGAGTTGACTGAGTTGGTTGTTGTAAAGGCTTTGTTACCGAATACGAGCTGATACATTTCATGTAATGCCATTTCTTGAATCCCGTGACAAGCAGAACGATTTTAAATCGTAACTTCTGTTCACGTTGAATTGATCTGACATCAAGTTAACACGCCTTTATAATTTGAATTAGTATTACATTAATATAAATCCTCATTACTGTCCAAGATACTATTGTATAACTTTAATTTATCATAAATAAAATAATTTATTAGATTTTTTGTGAATAAGATGCAGTTAAATGGTAAATCTTTAACGAGTTGCGCCTGCCTAGTGGCTTATGGCGGGCGACACTCCGAGTCTATGCTGATCATCAGGTCCTCAGCATCAAACATCGTCCACCAAAAGACTCCAAAGAGATGCTGTTAGTTAAAGATTCAACTCTTGTGCTACATACTTTACCTAAACCATTCTTAAAGCAACATGTGTTTCATACGTTATTACATTTAACATAAGGTAAATGTATAGGTATAAGAACAACAATTAATCGATATACCAATCATACCTCTGACAATACGTTAGCTGAAGTTTTAAAATCGTTAATTTTATACCATTTTTAACACAATATTTTGACAAAAACGACTATAAAACACATTTTTAGTTGAAGTGATGCGTAGGGTTATCTAGGAGTTCAGTATAACAGCAGAAACGTTTTCTCGGGTAAAAATATTGTTAGATTGTGTTATCTATTTTTTCCACCACGACCGAATTAGTGCATTAAAAAAAATAACTGTTGATAAAAATGCAGGATATGGAACCTGTAGAAAAACATTGGATAAAAATATACTTAACTTTACTGTTATCCATCTTTGAAAAGAATGTTAAAATGGTGAAAGTAGTGTTTTGTTGGCATTGTTTAGGTGTACTTGTTATCACATTGGCTTATCAAAAGTAGTTAAATTTACCTTTATCGAGTTAAACTCAAACAAACTGATAGGCATGATATCCTGATAGACATGATAGGCTCCAAATAAAGTTCATAAAAATCTGTTCAAACAGCTTCCAAGTCCGCTTCTTAATAAAGACCACAAGGAACTTAGATCCCTTAGGTACTCCCACAAACCTTTACAAGAAAAATATATGATCTAACTTCTGATAATCGACCTCGTGATCTTATACTTACAAGAACACTCAGATCTATAAAAACTGAATATCAATAGTATGTCTTTTAATACAGAGAAATTTCCAGTTATTTTGTAAACTATATTGGGTTTCAAACTTCTTGGACTCAATAATACTTCGTCAAAAACATTTAGGGAGTTTTTATTTTATTGAATTATCAACTAGTCTATGGCCGGACGTGGCCTAGTAGTTAAAGTGTCAAACTGAGTGTGAAAGGAGCCAGGATTAGAACCGTATTGACGCTGATGTTTAGTTCTTTCAGCTATGGACACTTCTGGGCCTTAAAAGTGCATTCACCACCAAGAAGCATTAGAAATACCCAATGTTTTTATACAACGTTGAGATATGAAATAGATTACAGGATATCACGAAATATCAATAGTATGTCTTTTAATACAGAGAAATGTCCAGTTTTGAGAGCTTCAAAATTAATTGAAACAAGCCCCCACCCCACACGCTGGCTCAGCGGTAAGTCTGCATGATTACAACGCTAAAATAACTCATTGTGTAGCTTTGCGCTTAACAACAATCAAAGTAGCTAAGCCATTCAAGGAGGTTAATAAAATTACGACCTTGTTGTGTACAATTATAATTTCTGTTTCTGCTGTTGTTTAAAATATGACTTACAGCGGTAAAAGCTTAACTTAAATAAAGACTAATGTGATATTACTAGTTTCATAAATATACAGTCTTAAAACTGGAGACGAGAATGAATTATAATCTGATAACAAAATTCTTTAAGATTCAATTGTTTAGAGTTTAAAAATTGTTGACTGTAGATTTCTGTACGTTAATTACCTAAATACCTTCACGAAGGAGATACGTTTGGCACTTACAGTAAGCCGACCACATCTGTAAAACTATATTGTGGCTCCCTCTAGGTGGTCTTGTAATTACTTTAATGTTATAAAAACACAGTCTTAGAATTAAATCTATTTCAAGGAACGACTAAGTGTAATGACATTCTGCTCTATTCCAAAGAGGCCTTAAGCTTTTAAAATTTCCAAGTTCCTGAACAATGAACTGTGAAATGGAAGTGATTTGGGATTATGATTCTCTGCTCTATATACTTTAAAAGTCATCAGCATAATGCGAAAAAACAACAAACCATTGGAAAGAGATAAACAAGATGTAGAAAGAGGTTTCTGTATGTAACTTGTTGGATGTCAAACAAACATCATTTAACATACCCACACAGAGTAAAAGATACAACTATGTATTTCAGTATCTTGAAGAAAATTATAGCAGAACTTAACCCATTTAATGAAAGATAATTAAAAATGAAGATGTCAATTGTATAAGAAAAACAACAACATGACTGTACTATAATAACTGTCAACTTGCCTTTCTCATAAAACAGAAACATACTAACACGTAACATGAGTCATGTGGGACTAAAACAAGACTCCTGTTGTACATGTAACAAGAATTATGTGTTTCATGAAACAAGAGTTCCGAGGCACACGTAACATGAGTCATGTGGTACATGAAACAAGAGTCATTTGGTACACGCAACGTGAGTCATGTGGTACGCTAACTAGAGTCATGTGGCATACGTAAAATGAGTCATGTGGTACTAAAACAAGACTCCTGTGGTACATGTAGCAAGAATTATGTGTTTCATGAAACAAGAGTTCCGAGGCACACGTAACAAGAGTCCTGTGATACATTTAGAAGAGTGAACTGAATGGATCCGTCACGAAATCCCGCTCCGCCGCTCATACAACACCCAGCCTTCTCCACTTATTTCTCGCTCCAGTTCTCTATTCACAATACACACTCTGATTGGCCGCCCCAAACAGTACATAAATGATCCGTCGCGCGTCATATGAAATAGCTGTGTTGTTTACTTCAATTGCAGGTGGAAATATTTAATGTGCCATTTACATTTTACCGTAAATCACCGTTTTACTGTAATGAAAATATAAACTGTTATAAATATAAGTGTAATCAAATGTATTTTTTAATAGTAAAAAAAAATGAAATACTGATAAAATAAAATAACAAGAAAATTCGATATATAAATATATATTTCAACTTACCGCATTCTTCCTCATTACAATTACTTTCATCGTTCAATATCTCCACAATCACTGTACATGCTCGCTCTTTCAGCAGTGAGGGCATTATGATGTGTCGACCAATCTCACTATTCGTTGGTAAAAAAGTAGCCCACGAGTTGGCGGTGTTTTCTAGCTGCCTTCCCTCTAGTCTTTCACTGCTAAATTAGGGACGGCTAGCGCAGATAGCCCTCGTGTAGCTTTGCGCGAATTCAAAAGAAAACGATCGGTCTTTATTATCCCAAACCACCTTCTTCTATTTTTTAAAGACATTCTGTGCTCTGTTCCTGCTGAACAAGTTAAATACCACACGTACAAGAACAAAACTTGATCAGAACTGCGCTATCACTGACATTGCGTGTGTGTGAAGGAGAAGTCGAAAATGCAAGGACCGACGGAAGTGGCACCGGAAATGCTCTCGCTCTATCACCAGCAACTACCACCTCACACTCTCTGCATGCGACAAGAATAATACGATACATGAAACAATAGTCCTTTAGCAATGAAACAAGAGTCCCGTGGTACTTTAAACAAGAAACCTTTGGTTTATGAAACAATAGCCCCGTGACAATGAAACAATAGTCCTGTGACAATGAAACAAGAGTCCTGTGGTACATGAAACAATAGTACTGTGGTACATAAAACAATAGCCCTGTGACAATGAAACAATAGTCCTGTGACAATGAAACAATAGTCCTGTGACGATGACACAAGAGTCCTGTGGTACATGAAACAATAGTCCTATGGTACACGAAACAATAGTCCTGTGACGATGAAACAAGAGTCCCGCGTCAGATTAAACAAGAATCCTTTGGTTTATGAAACAATAGTACTGTGGTACATAAAACAAGAGCCCTGTGGTACACGAAACAAGAGTTCTGTGGTACACGAAACAAGTTAGCCTAAAATATTTTGTATTATTGCAAAAAAATATTTTTGATTATGATTTTATCAAACAAATAATTTTTCAATCTAAATCGGTTTTCTTTAAAATACGAACAATTTTCTAAGAATATTGATTTTCTTGTTCTGATTTTACGAGCCTATGTATTAACTCGTGAAATTAAATTAATTCACTAAGTTTTGAACTTCGGATGAATCTTGGATAGTTTTTCTGCCGACTTATTTTATTTGCTAGTGACACCCTAATGAATATAATAAAAAATAAATAAAATGTTATATAAAGGATCTTGAATAGCTTGTTTATTTTGTTTTCGCGCAAAGCTACACGAGGGCTATTTGCGCTA
>NW_013666217.1:231345-249278 GCF_000517525.1 Limulus polyphemus
ACAGCTGAAAGGGCGAGCATGTTTGGTAGAACGGAGATTCGAACCCGCGACCCTCAGATTGCGAGTCGAGCGCCCTAACCACCTGGCCATGCCGGGCCTTTATATAAAGGATACACAAATAAAAAAAACCCAAAAAACAACAACATTTATTCATTTATTTAAACCAAACAAACAAAAGAGCGATAATTTATTTGATTAATTTTTATTGCTACAAAGCAAAGTTCTGGTAGTTTTAATTGCTGTCACTTTATACACAGTCTCCTTCAGACGGACTACTGTTGTGCAAATAGTCATGATAGACCTTTAATCTTTCTACCTTGGATCTAGAAGACGACAACATTTTTTGAAGATGGGTATCGTGTAATTTTATTACTTCAATCAATACTACCTTCACAAATTATGGAATGCAAGAAAAAATACTGCAACGCTTTGGTAACACAAACATACTGTGGCAATAATCTGAAACTTTCACAAAAGGGCGTTGTAGTTTGTCTAGTGAACGAATTTCACAAAAGGGCGTTGTAGTTTGTGCAGTGAATGATTTTCACAAAAGGCGTTGTAGCTTGTTCAGTGATTGATTTTCACAAAAGGGCGTTGTAGCTTGCCCAGTGAATGATTTTCACAAAAGGCGTTGTAGTTTGTCCAGTGAATGATTTTCACAAAAGGGCGTTGTAGTTTGCCCAGTGAATGATTTTCACAAAAGGCGTTGTATCTTGTTCAGTGAATGATTTTCACAAAAGGGCGTTGTAGTTTGCCCAGTGAATGATTTTCACAAATGGCGTTGTAGCTTGTTCAGTGAATGATTTTCACAAAAGAGCGTTGTAGCTTGTCCAGTGAATGATTTTCACAAAAGGACGTTGTAGTTTGCCCAGTGAATGCTTTTTCAGGCTCAGCGGTCTTAAAGTTCTTCATGTGAACAAGACAAAAAACAGGCATGTTCAATTCACAAATACATATAGACTTGACGAGATGATCTCATAAACCTAAAAGTGTAACTGCTTGAAATAAAAATGCTAGCAACTTTCCAGTGATTATTTTTATTTTTTTTGAATTTCGCGCAAAGCTACACTAGGGCTATCTGCGCTAGCCGTCCCTAATTTAGCAGTGTTAGACTAGAGGGAGGGCAGTTAGTCATCACCACCCAACTCTTGGGCTACTCTTTTACCAACGAATAGTGGGATTGACCGTCACATTATAACGCCCCCACGGTTGAAAGGGCGAGCATGTTTGGTGTGACAGGGATTCGAACCCGCGACCCTCAGATTGCGAGTCGAGTGCCTTAACCACCTGGCCATGCCGGGCCAGTGATTAGTAGCAAACAATCGTGGAAATGTCTCTCACGCGAAATACTGACAAGCAAATAAAGACAGTGGTGTTATAAAACAAAAAGGCTTAGTTCGAAATATATAGTATATAACCAACTGAAGTCGTTGTTCATTGTTCGTTGTTTCCGTTATGAAACAATCTAGGGCTTAGAGAAATGGAAAGTTCCAAAACATCGGAGTTTTAAAGATTAATTCAAGCAAGAGCTGGACGGGTACTTAAGAGCAAGCCAACGCCTTCTTACCCTATAAACAGACACAGGGGAAATAAAAGGTAAACGCAGAGATATATGGATTTAGAGAGAAAACGTCTTTACGTCTGAAAAAATACTCCTAAAGTTGGCGGGAATTACATTCCGAGGAAATTCAAATAATGGACATCTTTGAGGACTTCTTCCCAGAAGATTAAACGAGAAGGTCTTCTGCCAGAAACAAGAAAGAACGATTCAAGAGTGACGTATAATTGGATCTATTTTAAATGAGCTGATGTCAAGACTCTGGAACATAATTCGTAAATGATGCACAAAATAAAACACTTTGATTAAATCTATAGAAAAAATTGCTGAGATTTATTGCCGGGGATACGAAAAGGCAAAACTTTAATTATGAACGAGGAAATATGTTTCACTGTCCTATGTTGTCGTGAGTTAGATTTTTATTATGAGTAACATTGTAAATTTTCTATTATTATTTGATGCGATGTGCTGTGTGTTTGTGAATTCAGGAGTAAAAAAAAAAAAGAAAGAAGTTTAACATATTCACGCAATCATTCTACTAAACAGTTATATCAGTCAGTTTCAGTTTTTGGCCTGGCATAGCCTGATGATTAGTACGCTCGACTCGTAATCTCCGAATTGAGGGATCAAAACCCATCGCAGATCATGCTCGCCCTAGGAGGCGTTATGATGTGACGATAAATCCCACAATTCGTTCGTAAAGCGTAGCCAAAGAGCTGGCAGGGGCTGATGTTGACTAGCTGTCTAACCTTCTGTCTATCACTTCAGAATTAGAAACGGCTAGCGCAGGTAGCCCTCTAGTGGCTTTGCGTGAAACAAAATACAAATAATTTCAATTTTCGAGGAACCGTTTAGTTTTTCACACTTGGCTGTGGGAGTATTTAGCCCATAAAATAAATTAGTCATACTAATCTTGAATGAAGGACAGTTTTTGTTTTATACACCACATTTTACAAAAATCCGTTTCTATAAGGTAATTACTCGTTTTTTATGCGCTATAGCTTTCTACGATATATATATATATTCAACTTCCTGTGAGCTGTATATAATACAATGTCGTTTCATACAGTCGAGAATGCTTGCTCATTTCTTTCAAAAAATGAAGCACGTTTTGGTGACTTTTTTCTGCTTAATCAGAAGAATATTCAGTAATGGAAATAATTATACGAATACACTAGCGACACACATAGGAGTCACAAACAACGAATGGTGGTGAATAAAATGCGGATTTATAAGTGAATAAGCTGAACAATGTACGAATATTTTGTACGCTTGTTTTTCAGAGAACATGACATCTTATTTTCATGCTGTCATATATATTATCAGTGTAAGATTATGGAACAGTGTTTCAAGTGTCCTCTACTCTACCCCATAATTCAACCATGTTATTTGATCGCCTTTTAACTTTCTCATTTTTTAGATGAGGCCATACAGCCTCAATAATGTTCATATCAGGATTTTTGCAGGCCACACCATGTTTGTGAGTATTCCATTGCTATTTTTCCGTCAACATATTGCTTCTTCACATTTGTTGTATGTTTGGGATCATTGTCTGGCTGGAAGACGAATCCCCGCATAATCAGTCGTGTTCCTGAGGAAATGGTATGATAGACCTCTGTCTGTTCATGTTTGTCAGCAGTCAGGGTGCCATCAATTTATGTATATAGCCAACATTCTTGGATGAGATGCAGCCCCAAACTTGTACTAATCCCTCACTATATTTCAATGTAGATGTTATACATAGACTATCATGATATTCTACTTTCCACTGTCAAATAAACAGTAAAGAGCACAAGTTTCTACAATTGTTTATTCAACTATTTCTAGTCTTATCCCCCTCTTGGTCTCAACCGTATGGCTTAGTTACCTCTTCTCAGTAACAGTTTTGTAGTCTGATCCCCCTTTTGGTCTCAACCATTTGGTTTAGTTTATTTTGCAGAATCATTTAACAAAGTTTTTTTTTCTTGAATAGTCAAGATGGTTTCACTAATGGAAAATCTTGCCTTGGTAATTGTTTTACATTATTTGAAGAAGTTACTGCTTATGTAGATGAGGATTGGTGTTGATTTAGTATATCTGGAATTTCAGGAAGCATCTGACAAGATACTATACGAAAGGCTTGTTAAAAAGCATCTCTGTAGGTGTGGGGGTAAGTTGGCTCATTGAATAGAAAAGTGGCTGAATGGAAGAAATCACAAGATTGTTATAAACGGAATTCAGTCAAAATAAATTAATGTCATAAATGGGGTACCTTATGTCTCAATATAAGGACCTCTGCTCTATGGATGACAAAGATGAAGGAATTGTCAATGAATTACTTAAATTTGCTGAATATATTATAGTCTTGGATGTCTCTTGCTGTGAGGAGGATGCTGTTGTTTTACAAAAGGATTTGGATTATTTGGTGAGTTGGCAGATGGATTTTAATTACAATGAAATTACGGTAGTGCATGAGAATTATCATAATTGGAATTATAAGTATACTTTGATGGAGATAACCTTATGGAAGAAAAAGGAAATTGGGCGATATGGTTTATCAGCCACTTAAGTCATCCATGCAATGTGCTGTTGCTAACAATATGGCAAACAATATTTTCGGCAGTAGCTACAGAAATGTTGAATACGCATCTAAAGAGATTATAATTTCATTATATAGGTCAGTGGTTAGGCCATATTTGGAATACTGTGTTCAGTTAGGTGCTCCTTACCTTAGGAAAGACATTGCATTGTTGGAGAGGATTCAGAAGAGGACTTCTAGGGTAATTGAAACCTAGAGTGTAAAGGTTGTAACACGAGGATAAATTAAGATTTCACTTTAGCCTTCTTATTTTCCTTAAATGTTATGTTTTTGAGGTACCATTCACATATGTACTTAGAGCAAAGTCGTTGGCAAGTTACGTACTCGACCGTCAAAAAACATATCCTACAATACTTATCATTACATTTGGAGATTTTTGGTTTCCGACTTGGTTTTCTCTTTTGGCCAATTTCATCACCAACACTGTAAGTTTCTGAAGCATAGAGTCTTGCTTCAATTTTTGCAAGGAGTATTATCTTTGACCAGCCAAAATTTTGGCTTACACTCGCTTTTCAACCGTATTTCAGTCCTGGGAGTCATGACTGGAATGACACTAATACAAATGGGCATAGTATTACTGCCTGTACGTTTGTAAGTTTTTTACTGTTGTAAAACTTTCTGATCGGTTGGGTGACATCCAGTTACAGTGTAAACTATCAACACATGACAGCATTCTGATGCAATTAATTTTTACACGAAAAAGGGGATGACGTTTTTCCTCTTCCTTCATCATTTCCATGATTATTCCAATATTTATATAATCTGAAAGTCATATTCATTTCTCACATGACATTTTATGTAGACTGATTTAAGTTGTTCCTCATTCCTGTCGATTTAGTTTTACTCTGTGTTTGTTTTCACACTTCTTATATGAACAATTTATAATTACTATTTAACCGTTTGCGGACAGTGGGCAATGGGTAATACGTGGAACGATTTGATAAATAGGTATCGTACCTAAATTCCATATCTTTTCTGTATTGTTGAAAATAGAAACGCTGATCAATAGCAATTCGATATAAAGGCACTTATTCTTTAGCGATTACTTAAATGGCAGCACAACTGGAAACATGTGTTGTTTATTGTATTATTTTCCTTTCAACTTCATAACAATAATCTCGTCAACGTTTATAGGCAGGGAACAATATTATGCACAATAACTTTTATAATTCATAGCTCAAGGCATATACTATAAAATAACACCAAACCATTCTGTGAATTTCACTTGTCAATTTGGCTATTATCGTACGTACGTAATAGTATATGAGATCACTGTGATCTTCGTACGTATGATAATGGTTACATTGCAAGCTGAAAACTACAAAAGGGATTGAAAATTTATGCCATCTTGACGCTTTTACTGACGATGTAACTGCCCCTCCTTTCAATAAGACAGAGATAATGGTGTACGAAGAAAGCAAGCGACTCGTAAAGCGGAGTGAAAAAAAAAAGATATGCGTTTGAAGATTAATGGACTAAAAGGGTTATTGAATGAATAATTGCTTATAAAAACTTTCAATATGTGTTCAACTATGACAAATTTTTAAAAACCATTATGGTGATGGCAGTTGAATAGACTTTAAGTAACTAAGCTACATTGTTTAAACATCGGATATGTTAGTCTAACTTGTTTGTTTTTCAATTGCATTTCAATACTATGTTTGCTTTGTGTTAATTTGGACTTCCTGTAGTATTCTTCAAACCTAAAATATTCGAGTCATTTTGTATTTTGTTTGCTTGTTATTAAGCACAATGCTGTGCCCACCATGAGTATCGAACCCCAGTTTTTAGCGGTATGAGCCCTCAAACTTACCGTTCACCCACTAGAGGGCATAATTTTGTAAGACGTGAGAACTTAATATTAATAAAATCAACTTGCTTATATAGAAGTTATTTAGGTTTACTTACTCTGTCTGTTTTGTTAATAAACACAAAGTTATAGAGTGGGCTATCTGTTCTGTTCCAACCACGGGTATCAAAACCCGATTTTAGCATTATAAGCTCCGGACTTACTGCTGAGCTAAAAGATGGGAGCATAGTGTTACGACACATGTTCTGATAAATTAGAGAAGGCCAGAATTCAAGAGGTTTGGGGTAAGAGCCCAAAGTGAGTATTTATTGTGATAAGTTACCAAACTACGTACACATGACATGCATTTTTTATTACTGTTAGGATAAAAATAGTAAAGATTGTGAAAAAAAAAGTCGTCGTTTGTTCTTTCTCTGAAGATAGGATTAAATACTTTGTGGTAAGGATTTTGTGTTTGTAGATTTCTCGTCTTAAAAATTCCCTCCCTAAGTTACTGTTGAGCCTAAAAAACGTGAAAAGTGAGATTTTAGAAAACAACAAGAAAAACTGAAATAAATAATGGAACATTAAAGTATTTAATATATTTAACTCTTTTTACATACTATATTACCCCTACCACTTCTTGTTATTATTTCAACAAAACGTTTAAACTAAGGAATTTATCAATTAGTTACTGTAAGTAAGGCACTTTTCTATTTCCCCAAAGTATTTAATTACCATACTCATCTCATTACACAAGGGTGCCAAGTTTACTTTGATATCATCACTTCACACTACCGCTTGAACATTCAAGCTTAGAAGGGGGAAAAAATCGCCGAGTTTTGTAAGTGAGCTCAGAAAACGATCGAACTAAGCTTTATTTTTCTCAGCTCCGACTAGTAGAAATTTATTAGCATTGTTAGTCTTCTGTTAGTGGCAACAACAGCAGCCTGTCAGCCCGCACTGTCTGTTTGTTAATGCTATCACCATCTAACAAAGGTTGTGCATAAAGAAAGCGCGAAGAACGCCACGAGGTATCATGAAAGTTACTGCATTTCTTCTGTGTGACTTGACCACACCCCAATTAATAGGTCTTCACAGTTTTGTTCAGATTCAAGGTTAAAAAAAATGCTGACATAAATTTAGTAACTAGTTGCTGTATTTATCTACTTTCGTAATAAGCTGCTAGTTTTGTACGTATCTACAGATGACAGGAAAGTTTGAAAAAAATCTATCGATCGCTACCAGACTGCTACTAAAAACTTTAAATGTCTCTCTTGAGTCACCGGTTAGTTTACGGATTTACACAGCTAAGGCCCGGCATGGCCAGGTGGTTAGGGCGCTTGCCTCACTATTTGAGTGTCGCGGGTTCGAATCCCCGTTCCATCAAACATGCTCGCCCTTTCTGCCGTGAGGACGTTATAAAGTTACGATCAATTCCACTATTCGTTGGTAAAACAGTAGCCCAAGAGTTGGCGGTGGGTGGTAATGAATAGCTGCCTTCCCTATAGTCTTTCATTGCTAATTTGGGGACGGCTAGCGTGTAGCTTTGCGCGAATATTCAAAACAAACCAAACCAATACACCGCTAAAATCGGTGGTTGGATTTTCCGTGGAGGATAAAGATTAGATAGCCAATTTGTAGCCTTGCCTCTGATTTTATGTTATTAAGAAACACCAAACATTGCACCAAATGGTCCATTCTCATAAATGGGATGACAAACTCTTGACACTTGCTCTCAACTCTGTTACATTTAATAGCGACAGATACTTAACCCGCACAAGAAGAAGGGTACTCATCTGTGCTGTTAGAAGCAGACTAACAGTGGTAGCAGATTTTTGCTGCTAGCAGTAATTAGTTGCAGGATCGAGAGATTGGTTTCTGAATCTAATAAATATTTTGAAATTACCACACTTTCATCTGTCCCCCAGCGGCTTAGCGATAAGTCTGAAGACTTATAACGCTACAAACAGGGTTTTAATACTCGTGTGGGCACGTCACAAATAGCCCACTGTGTAGCTTTGTGTTTAACAACAACTAAACACTTTTATCTTTAGAAAAATAATGTTCTTTCTCTTACTGTACGAATACAAAAAACGAATATTTCTCTATATTCATAAGAGGTTTTTTTCTGTGTAACGTAGATGAACTTTTACTGTTTCAAACACGTCTTTCCATGTTCTCCAGAGTGGTTTCTAATCGATGAAAGAGAACGTTAGTTGGACAGAGGGTTTCACGTTAAGGCGTGAAAAAACCATACAGTGCCCATAAGAAATTCTTCATAATTCAATTAAGTTGGTTTGGTTATGATTTGCTGTTTGGCATTTTATATTATGTTCATTTGAACAGCTTCATTTAAGATAAAGAATATGTAATATTATGTTCTGGATAACACGTTCAAAACATTGATATGTAATATTATGTTCTGGATAATATGTTCAAAACATTGATATGTAATATTATGTTCTGAATAATATGTTCAAAAGATTGATATGTAATATTATGTTCTGGATAATATGTTCAAAAGATTGATATGTAATATTATGTTCTGGATAACACGTTCAAAACATTGATATGTAATATTATGTTCTGGATAATATGCTCAAAACATTGATATGTAATATTATGTTCTGGATAATATGTTCAAAAGATTGATATGTAATATTATGTTCTGGATAACACGTTCAAAACATTGATATGTAATATTATGTTCTGGATAATATGCTCAAAACATTGATATGTAATATTATGTTCTGGATAGTATGTTCAAAGCCTAATGGTACCCCAGTGGCATAGCGGCATGTTTGCGGACGTACAACACTAGAAACCGGGTTTTGATACCAGTGGTGAGTAGAGTACAGATAGCCCACAGTGTAGTTTTGTGCTTAACTTCAAACAAACAAACAAACAAAAGCCAAATGTGATACTATTTTCACTTTGCAAAGCATAATTTTCTGTTTAGCTTCTAGCTTTCTGAAAGGCTTTCACATTGATACGGAACTTACCAATTAGAAGTTGAAATTAGGATAAAATATCCCTGTTTAACCGCTGTGCTCCGCCTGGGGTGCGTGGATCATGTTAATTGATCGTACCATGTCGTGCAGGTAGTTTAGAAATGGAAGACAAACACTGTGTCGAGCATAAAGCATGAATACAGTCCCTAGAGTCCAACCATTTTAAAGAAATAGCTAGGTTCAGAGAACAGAAATAGATTGCCAACTCCAAAGAATACTGCTTAGATCATCTCTCAATATATGTATATATATACCTCCTCCCTTGTTTTTTTCTCATATGGAGCTTTTGTTAGCAAACATTTGTTTGTTCAATTCTATCTTTCCCGTGTAGTGTTAGAATGTCGATGATTAATTTCGGGAATTATCTATATATGTAATTTGGTGATTATATTACTTTTGGATAGAATTAACAAACAATTACATCTATACTCAAGTTAGAGAATCTTATGAACTGAAGTGCACGGAGACATTACATAATTACACGCCGCAAAAACAATTTATTTTCAGTGAGACTTTCTGGGTGTTAGCGAAACATTCAAACTTCGGATTTGAATGAAATTCCTACCAAGGAAACACAAGATTTTAATAATGCCCAAGATATAACGAGAGGTGCGAAGAGGGTGCCGTCATTATCAAGCTTTTGAGAGCAAAAAATAAAAAAAAAAGGAATGGTTGTTCTTGTTTTCGATCGGATCCAGTCCCCAGCGTGTATTCACTGAGACGAACGTTCTGGTGCTCTGAAGGCGAAGAGATTGCGAGGATGCCGATGAAATCTTCATGAGGTCAGGAACAAGAAGCAAGACCAGAAGAAAATATTTTCGTGGAACTTGAATTATTCAAAGAATTGACTTCATCCAAATAAAAAGAAAAACAGTCTACTAAGTCGATGTGTGACAAGTATTATTGAACCCCAGAGTTATGTATGGGAATAACGTAAATGAACCAACTCTTTATCCTCCCACGCTGTTTCCGTTGTCTGTATGTTTTAAGAGAAAACAGAACTTGTTAATTTCAGCATCCTTTTTGTTCCGAGTTCGTAAATGAAAAGAGATGTCTAAGATATCATGTTTGTTAATCCTGTAGTTATCATAAAAGTTATTGCTTTAAGATGCTTGCGAACGAAGTCTCCAAATATTTTTAACTGGTTGAAAGAGAGACAGTCAATAACAAGTTAAAATCTCGAAGCAGTTAACCAAAGATCAATTAACTGATAGATCAAATAGCTACATATCATTAATAACAACAACAACATATATAAGCCAAAAGGTTTTGTTAGTTTGTTGTTAAATGCAAAACTACGCAATGGCTATCTGTCCTGTACCCACCACGGGTATCGGAATCCGGTTTTTAGCGTTATAAGCCTTCAGATTTACTGGTGAGTCACCGGTGGTCCCAATGCTTTTACTTGCAATAGCAAATTAATATTACACAAAAGTTAACTAACAAAAATTTGATGAAGACTAATGAACTTTTAAGAAATGGAGATTTCAGTAATGCTTTTTCCTGTTTTTAAGAGGTGATAAGAATATTTAGATATCTTGGTTATATGCACACAGAAAATGTCTGGATGTCATGTATGGCTTTACTTTGAAATTATCAAGAGTCAATGGCAGTGCTTAAAAGAAAACGTAGGCTTAGACCAACGATCACTATGTAATATAAAAATCGTAAATTACTACAGGAAACACGGTTTCACATCCACTAGAAAGTCAAAACACCACTTGTAAACAGAATCTTACTACAAGAAACACGGTTTCACATCCACTAGAAAATCAAAGCACCACTTGTAAGCATAATCTTACTACAGGAAACACGGTTTCACATCCACTAGAAAGTCAAATCACAACTTGTAAACAGAATCTTACTACAGGAAACACGGTTTCACATCCACTAGAAAGTCAAAGCACCACTTGTAAACAGAATCTTGGAAATAGCGTCATCGAATTTTCACAAATCTCTCGTTCTGTGTTTTTTATATTTATATACTTCATCTAATTATCTTTCTTTCTATTAGTTTCTCTTTTGTTCTTTTATCTATCATATAGATATCGAGGTAAATGATTTGTAATAATCTTACTTATACTTAATAAAACATCTACAAAGATAAAAATCACCGTTAACGCTTATACCACATATACTTGGTGCCACATTTACAGGGATAAAAACCACCTTTAACGCTTATACTGCCTATACTTAATGGCACATCTACAAGGATAAAAATCACTGCTAACGATTATACCGCTTATACTTAATAAAACATCTACAAAGATAAAAATCACCGTTAACGCTTATACCACATATACTTGGTGCCACATTTACAAGGAATAAAACCACTTTTAACGCTTATACTGCCTATACTTAATGGCACATCCACAAGGATAAAAATCACTGTTAACGATTATACCGCTTATACTTAATAAAACATCTACAAAGATAAAAATCACCGTTAACGCTTATACCACATATACTTGGTGCCACATTTACAGGGATAAAAACCACCTTTAACGCTTATACTGCCTATACTTAATGGCACATCTACAAGGATAAAAATCCCTGTTAACGATTATACCACATTTACTTAGCTCCACATCTACAAGGATAAAAATCACTGTTAACAAACGCAATACCTTGATACGTATGTATAACAAATAAACATTCACGAATTAGCACACACATAAATACAGACAGGCATTAATAACCTTTTATATTAATAGCCTTATAAATGCCTTTTTCATTTTCTGTTTCAGGTATTTCAGCTAATATTGGAGTAGAATATTAGTTCTATATCATAACAGCTGGTCACATAGGTTAAATTAGTTTGGGAAACAGGAGCTTTATATAATGTTGGGGAACAGAGTCAAAATATTGATTCTTGATATTATGCTGTCAGGTGGGAAGAGTTAGTTTTAAAATAACGTTTTACAAGGTTGGTTTACTCAGTCGGAAACAGAGAAAGGGTGTGCTGGCAGTTTCTACAAGGAAGACCTGCATTAGTGTCAAATTCCTCAGCTGCACATTCCCACGCAACTTGTGGCGCCCTCTGGGGAAGCAGAATCTGTGCCAATTGCGTACGACGTTTTGTAGTTTATCGGAAGATTTCGTACAGTTCAGGCGATCGTAGTTCTCTTTCGTAGCAGCTGGAAACCCACCGGTGGACGAATGAGGTGACGTGAAAAACTAATATTGACCTGGGCTTCAAAGTCGTTGCTTACCTAAAAATAAATAAATAAAAACAGGACAGGACTTCGAGGAAAGAATGGGAAGCACGAGACTAATGTTAACTGAAGATGACTAAAAGAACCCTCGATATGGGAGTTTTAGGCTGGACAAGACAATATATTTTACTGTTAACTTGCCTGTGTGTAGCATCATTTAACTGTAAGTAGTGTTACGTTTCATTGTTTATCTTTTATATTTTAACTGATTAGAAACTTGCCTCAACTAAACCTCCTTTCAGCTGAGATATTCAGTATTCCAGCAATGTTTTATACCTTTATACGTTTTATGGTCCTTTAAAGGTAGATTAAACAATTAAAATAACATGGTTTAATTGAATGTAGAAATATATAAACCTTCTTGAAATGAAAGTTAAAATGGTCACAGAAATACAGGTCAATAGTGGCTGATTGGTAAAAACTAAAGATCTTTAAGTTACAATGTAATAACAAGACCACAAATATATATATATATATGTGTGTATATTTAATAAATAACTAACGTATGAGATGAGTCATTATATTACTATACAGAATTTATTTAACTGTCTACCTAAAGTTAATAACTATTGACAGGAAACGTATTGACGTTGATTTGGATACTTCAAATAAGTTCTCATATAATTTTCTATGGCATTTCTGATATTTAATTAATGCCGGAGAATAAAACACTTTTATAATCAGTCAGACATTTATTAAAATGTATTTTTAATAGAAAAAATTCCGGTTAAACAGGTTACTAATTTCAACAGAAACCACGTTCTAAGAAACAAACATGCGATTCCAAGAAACATAGCCCTTGTTGTTGACATGGTTAGAATTCACACCCTTAAAAGTGTATGTTTAGAACATATTAAATATGATACTCGTGATATGTATGCAAGGGTGTGAATTTATAAACAGAATGGAAGACACGTAAATGGTGTGTGAAAAAAAAATTAACAGAATAATATATACATAATACTTTTACTATTATTATTATAAAATTTTATAAACATACGTTCTTTTCGACGAAGGTAACTTCAAAATGTTTAAATTTACAGTTAAGCTTATGCTTGTATGAAATATGACTTCTTAAAAACATTACTATTTAAGTTTCAAAAGTTTAGTGTGGATGTGAAATGACAACTTGTACAGTGCGTAAAATCACTTGCTTAAATCATCTAGCAAATAAAATATTTTATATATTTATTGGTTATAGTATTCCCTCCTCCTCCAATGTGGCTCAGCGGAAAGCTCACAGCTTACAAAGCTAAACTTCGGGTTTAGATAGCCATTGTATAGTATTGTGTTTAATAACAAACAAAACAAAAACTAGTTTGAAATTAAATTACAATTCAAAAGTTATGTGTGTGCCCTTTATAATTAATTACGTCAATTCTATTACTCCTAGATTTGTAAAAAGTGAAGTAATTATTTATTTGTAGCAACATTTCACCTAAACGAAGAATGTACTGACTATTGTAGAATTTTATTTGAAGCTGTGAAATTATTCTATTTATAATAAGATTTCATCTCAACGCATTTCAAACTGCGAAGTGATGATTGTTTGTAGTAACATTTTACTTCAGGGAAGTGAAATGAAATGATGACTGTTTGTAGCAACATTTAATTTCGGTAAAGTCAAATGATAACTGTTTGTAGTAACATTTTATTTCAGGGAAGTGAAATGAAATGATGACTGTTTGTAGTAACATTTAATTTCGGTAAAGTCAAATGATAACTGTTTGTAGTAACATTTTATTTCAGGGAAGTGAAATGAAATGTTGACTGTTTGCAGTAACATTTAATTTCGGTAAAGTCCAATGATGACTGATTGTTGTAAGGTTTAATTTTAGTAAAGTGATGACTGTTTGCAGTAACATTTTATTTCAGTAAAGTCAAACAGTGACTGTTTATAGCAAAATGTCGTAACAGTAAAGTAAGATTTAATCTTAACGTATTTAAAAGTTCAAACTGATGACAATTAGGAAGTTGTGACTTTAAATAATAATAATATAATAATAATACATCTCAATGTTTCTTTGTGTGTAGTTAAGCCCTAAGCTTCACAATGAGCTATCTGTACTATGTCCTCCATGGGTAAAGAAACCCGGTTTTTAGCGTTATAAGTCTTCAGATAGACCGATGAACCACTTTTTTTTTGGGGGGGGGGGGTTACACCTCAATATGTTTAAAAATATGAAGTACTGACTGGCTGTTGTAAGATCAAACCTTAATGTAGTGGAAATTGAAACACAGTCACTGTTTGTTCTACGTGTATACGTGGTAAAATAATGACAACTTGTGCAGACATACACAGTCAAACAAACCTCTACTGAAATAGTTGCTGACCCCTTACCTTCTAAGATATCAAAAATATTGTTTTGTTTGTTTGAAGTTATGCACAAAACTACACAAAGGGCTATCTGTGCTCTGCCCACCACGCAGACATACCGCTGTGCCACGTGGGGGGGGGGGGCTCCAAAAGAGACATACAGCGCCATCAATACGAGGTAATTGTATTTTGCTTACATGTTACCCGAAGCACAGGTTACTGGACTTAACTCTCGTATTTTATATAATTGTCCAAAAACACGTTTTTATCGTGTCTGTGGTGTTTTGTATCAGAATTTTATAAAGTATGTATCAGAAAGATTTGTGTTAATCTAGAGAAGTGCTTCATAATTTTATAGGAAGTTCATAAGTGTTGGTACTTTTATGGGAAATTCTGTATTTGTACATAAGTTATGAGAAACCTTTATAAGAAGTTATATATTTGTACATTACGTTGTGAAGACTTTGATGGGAAGTTCTATATTTGTACATAAGTTATGAGTACCTTTATAAGAAGTTATGTATTCGTACATTACGTTGTGAAGACTTTGATGGGAAGTTCTATATCTGTACATAAGTTATGAGTACCTTTATAAGAAGTTATGTATTCGTACATTACGTTGTGAAGACTTTGATGGGAAGTTCTATATTTGTACATACGTTATAGTACCTTTATGGAAAGTTCCGGGTTATGAATACTTTTATAAGAAGTTATGTATTCCTACATACGTTTTGAGTACTTTTATGGTTTGTTTGTTTGCTGGTAATTAAGCAGCACAAAGCTACACAATGAACTATCTGTGCTCTGCCCACCACGGGTATCGAAACCCGGATTCTAGCGTTGTTAGTCCGCAGACATACCGCTGTGCCACGGGTGGGGGCGACTTTTATGGAAAGTTATCTAGTCGTACATACGTCGTGAGTACCTTTATGGGAAGTTCTGGATTGCGAGTATTTTTATAGGAAGTTCTTTATTCCTGCATACATCTTGAATACTTTTATGGGATGTTCTGTATTTGTACATACATTGTGAGCACTCTTATGGAAAGTTCTTAATTCACAAATACCTAATAGATGTTCTTATATTTTGTTTTTCTGCTCTTTATGTTCACATCAAATTATTTTCACATGTGTTGTATAACTGGAACTAAGCTCTGGCTAGGATGATAATATATCTGTAAGTTTTCTAAGGGGTTTAAATTGTGAAATTTCATAGTTTAAGTTATTTGTTTTAATGAAATAAAATGTTATAATTTCCATTGCATCTACATTGTGTTCCATTTGTCTAATTATCTACAAAAGTTGATTTTTGATAAACCAAACTTTATCATCTGACTTCGTTGGAGATACTACACAAATCTTAGTCAGATATTTCATTATCTCTCACCGATTTTATTTGTGACAAATTGAAAGCATTTTTTATTACTTAGTTACAATCACGGTTTGCTGGGAAGAGAGAGAAAAATACCCCAACAACCCTAATGTATAGTGTTACTAACTTGCTATAAAATACTTTACTCTGTCTCCCGAAGAGTCATCCTGAACCCCAGTACCTGAAACCCCCCAAAAAACAACAACAACAAAAATGAAATTCCGCACTTTGTGGCCATGTGTGCGTTATAAGAGTGATAATCGAATCCCACTATTCTTAGTCCAAGAGTTGCTTTCCCTCTGGTAGTCTGTCACTTCAAAATTATGGACGACTAATGCACATAGCCCCTTGTGTATCTTTGCATGAATTTCAACATGACAAACAAATACTCTTAAAAACAACAAATCTTACAAGGTTTCCTGAACAATACTTAATTTGTTTTACAGATTTTTAAATTATTATAAATAACAGGCAATAAAAATTTCATAAAATACCAATAGCTTCTTTAAATAGTGTATATTAATGTTATCACTTAAAAATAAACCTTATATTATAATACCTCATTATATTGTCGGGAGTTTTCATTCACATAAAAATTAGCCCTAGATATTAATAGTACCTTAATCAATCATCTTTATCATAATGGAATTAGACTTACTGTAATTTTAAATACTAACTTTTTTATTCAGTCTCATAGGTTTTTTTTTTTTTCCTTTTTCGAGAAGAAGGGTGTTTAATAGTATTTCAATCACATTATGTCCATTATATCCACTGCCGTTAACGCGTTTCGCTCGAACCAGAGCTCAGCAGGTCGGCTAGGACATAACAAACATAGTAGTAGTCGGAACGCTATTCGTATAATAAGTCATTTTTTAGAACTACACCTGTTATGGTGTGATAGGCTTTAAGATGGCAAGTGTGACTGTAATCAATTACATTTTTATAAGACAATTTAATTTCGACAATGACAAATGTCTTACGGTAGTTATAACTGATTATAATCACGCTTCGCCAGAAAGCGTTCACACCATAACGTGGTGGGCATAACACAGTCAGCCTATTGTGTAGCCTAATGCTTAATAATAAACAAACAAATAAGTTCGTTACGCATGACAGAAAAGTGTTCTTATGTAAAATGATTATCTGAATAGATTAAGAGATACTTGTATAAAATTAATGTTAGAATCGCTTATCGACCCCGGCACAGCTTTAAGCCACTTTTTTTAGCCCATCTAAAACATCCAATCTAATATGAAACATGATCTAGAGTGTTTACAAAATACGCTGCGAAATATGTCATGAAATCTGTTATGGTGAAACTGGCGGGACATTAAATACACGCACATTAAATAAGTTTACGTTAGTAACACGTGATATTCTGGTGGCACAGTTCTACTGGTACCTATATTCATGTGACTTTTTGTCTCCTAGGATACGCCATGACTGACGAGAAATGTGCTGAAATTTGTTATTGAGTTTTTTGTTTATAACTTTACTATTTTTCCAATCTGGAATGGATTTCTACGTAAGAATACGATGTGCTAAGCCTGACGCGACAGATTTAATATCATTTTTACGTACTTTAACCACTCTCACTCAAGAATACCCTAGACTATGTCGAGGCATATGGCAGATTTTTAACCATTAAGCCTTTTCTGCTTTAACATTTATTTTGTCTGTTGTTGTCAGTAAAGAGGTTATTAGTTTTTACTTACACACACTTTTAACTCGTTCTTTATATTTAAAACATTTTCCTAGTTGACAAACCCTTTATGGTTTTCTTGATTAACCTAAGATTTTCTACATTATTAGCTACAGTCGGGATAGTCATACACCTCTAATTCTGTATAGGGAATAATACGATTTTAGTTCTACATACAAAGTAGTTTGTTTAATGTGATTAGAAACGAGATTGTAGTAAATTGTCGTGCGAATCTAAGCCTTGGCAACATATTCAGCTGATACGCACACGCACACACACACACACATATATATATATATATATATATATATATATATATATATATACTATATATATATATATATATATATATATATATACTATACTATACTATACTATATATATATATA
>NW_013666217.1:249350-252587 GCF_000517525.1 Limulus polyphemus
CACACACACACACACATATATATATATATATATATATATATATATATAACCTATAATATACGATCATATTTTTTCAACTACAATCAACATAATTAATGTATACGTAATTTCCATGACATTTATGTGTGTGTGAAGGATAATCGACGCACAACGTAATTCACTACTTAATATTCATGAGATTAAAGTGTCATCATACTCAAAGGTCACTTATTACACTGTAATCGTAAACATAAATCTACAAATTACAGTTTGACGTTTTTGCAAATCGAGTCCCTAAGGCCCAGTGGTTAGTCCATGACCAAACAAGTTGATCTCTTTTCTACCACAAGTTATGACGAGCAGTTAACGTATTTTTAGTATCAATATTCAAATACCAAACACACGAAATGACTAAATCTCGAAGCTTGAACATTCTATTCCAACGAAACATGAAACCCCATAGTCTAAAAAGTAATCAGTGGTTGTTAATTAATAAAACTCCCTACGCCTGTGGATAAAGCACACGTGTATAAGGAGTAATTCGGGAGATTAAAATCCACACTTACGTATTACATAATTTCAACCATCAAAGTAAACATTTTTCTTATGAGTCCGAAGTTAAGCCTTTTCTAGAAACTTCAAGCTGGTCGCATAAAGCAATATAATTAATGAGGCATATTATTTAAATTTTCTGAGAATGTATCCTTTGGAGAATATAATAACTGGTAGTTATGGTTCATGACTTAATCTTAATGTAAATGTAACTTCTGATAAATATTGGTAACATAAGATAAAAGTTTGTGAAAGAAGCCCTGAAATCATGCCTCAAATTTTCTTAAGTACTATTCCTTCTTAGTTTAAATGTATGCTTTGAGACACATTTGAAGTTTTCAATTGCAATCAATTTACATCTGTGTGTGTGTGAACGTAACTTCTAACAACAGACTAAATTTGTTTATAGCTCATAAGTTATTCTTAGTGTGAAGGAGACCCGAGAGATAAACATAAGTTATTAATAAATCAGTAATTAATCTTCATTTGAAAATGATGTTTAATAATGTACTTCAATAAGTTGTAGCTATTCAATCAATCTCTGGATGAACGTAACCTCTGTTTTCTTTGTTTAATCTCTGAGAACAAACATAATACATTTCTATTCAATTGATATATATATTCGCAATATTTCCCCGTTAATACAGTAAAAGTACTTATGTCCAATAATTTAATCTTCTTTCATCGTACCCTTTAAGGATATCTTTATAATTCCGGATAAAAATCTCTGGAAGTATAATATTCTGGAAGTATTCACATCCCATAATTTTAGTCTCATTTTGTTTGTGTTTGTGTGTCTGTCAACACAATGTGATATTATAACTTGTAACTTTATGTTCACGTAAGGGTAACCCTTAGCAACGTGACTGTATTACTGAAGTATTATTGTTAAAACATAGTGCTATATTATAATTCTTAATTTTATCTTCACGTAAGGGTAACAATTAGCAACATGACGACTATGTTACTGAAGACATATTGATTAACACTGTGTGATATTATACCTCCTAATTTAATATCCACTCAGGGATAACCCCTAGCAACGTGATTATATTACTGAAAACATATTGATTAACATTGTGTGATATTATACCTCCTATTTTAATCTCCACTTAGGGGTAACCCCTAGCAACGTGATTATATCACTGAAAACATATTGATTAACATTGTGTGATATTATACCTCCTATTTTAATCTCCACTTAGGGGTAACCCCTAGCAACGTGATTATATCACTGAAAACATATTGATTAACATAGTGTGATATTATACCTTCTAATTCAATATCCACTTAGGGGTAACCCCTAGCAACGTAATTATATTACTGAAAACATATTGATTAACATAGTGTGATATTATACCTCCTAATTTAATATCCACGTAAGGGGAACCCCTAGCAACGTAATTATATTACTGAAAACATATTGGTCAATAGAGCGTGATATTATAATTTCTAATTTAATCTTCACATAATGGTAACCCTTAGCAATACGACGACTATGTTACTGACGACATATTGTGATATTATGACTCCTAATTAAATTTCCAAGTAAGTGTGACCACTAACAACATGAGAACTATATTATTGGTTAGAATACAATATGTTATCATATATAAGAAAAACACGTAATCATCTGGACGCTATAACGCTAAAGTTCAACGTTCTATGCGTTCTGTGGGCACAGCAAACATAGCTCTTTGTACATTTTTTGCACTTAAACAAACGTACGGGCAATCGTCAATAAATATTTTTCTCAGCAAGTAAGGGATTTTCCTATTTCCAGATAATATCTAAATTAATTTACCCAAAATCTTTAGCAGGTTTATAAAGGCTATGCTAGTGTAGAGATCACAAGGTGAGAATGTAGCATTTTTCTAACATTGCTATTCAAGAGAAGCCTTTTTTTTTAGTTTTTGGGCCGAACGTGGACTAGTTTGTTAGGCTACCCAGACTTTGAATTATAGGATCAATGGTTTGGGTCTCGTTGCTGCAAGTACGTGTGTTTTGCATTTTGGGGTTGTGGGTGCAATTTAAGAGTGACTGTTAAATTCCACTATTGCTTTAGACTAAAGCAGGCGGTGGGTACTGTTGACGAGCTGCCTTTTTCTAGTCTCTAATTTACAAATTAAAGACGGATATGAATTGATAGCCTTTTAGGAAGATTGGCTCGAAATTTTTAAATAAAAAATGTTCTTCCCACCATTCTTGATATACTATGAAGATCGCTTACAAGTTACGAAAAAAAAATACCAAATGTACTAAATAAAAGGGTTTTAATATTGGAAGGTAAAAATAAAACGCTATACGCCAAACATAAAACGCCATTACCAGAAAGATAAACATAAGGCTATCAACAACAATCTTGCTGAGTTATCAAAGGAAATTTTATATAATTGTAACTAACAGTACCAAATTATCTTGGCGACTATCAAATGATTTTGCTTGACTATAACTAAACAATTTTATTGTACTACCATTAAACGATTTTGCACAGATATTTTATTACTGCATAATTGTATGTGGTTATAACGAGAGGATTTCACTTGAATACCACTAAATGATTTTACTTCGCCGTTACTATAGCAATAATAGTTATATTCTTCTCACGATGTTGTTGAAACGTTAACTGTTATAAGCCCTCTAGTGGCACAGCGGTATGTCTGCGGACTTACAACGCTAGAAACCGAGTTTCGATACCCGTGGTTG